>NW_007260523.1:1032780-1109646 GCF_000164805.1 Carlito syrichta | reverse complement strand
GCATGGTGGCATGTGCCTGTAGTTCCAGCTACTTGGAAGGTTGAAAGATCGCCTGAGCCCAGCAGGTTGAGACTGCTGTGGCCGTGAGTGTGCCACTGCACTCCAGTCTGGGTGACAGAGTGAGACTCCAACTCTGTCGCCCAGGCTAGAGTGCAGTGGCACACTCACGGCCACAGCAGTCTCAACCTGCTGGGCTCAGGCGATCTTTCAACCTTCCAAGTAGCTGGAACTACAGGCACATGCCACCATGCCCAGCTAATTTTTTTTAAAAAATTTATTGTAGAGATGAGGTCCTGCCAAGTTGCTCAGGCTGGTCTCGAACCTGTGGGCTCAGACTATCCTCCCACCTCGGCCTCCCACAGTGCTGGGATTATAGGCGTAAGCCACCATGTCCAGCCAACATTTTCTTTTTGTCTTCCTTTTGCTACCTTTTGTGAGGTAATGGCTCTTGCAACCATCTTGGTGATGCTCAGAAAGCCAAACTGGCAAAAGTACAACTCTGGTGAGAATTTAGATGTAAGGGGTGGAGTGCACAAGGGATGTCAAGTTTGGTTAGGATGGCCAGAGAGAGTCTCACCAAGAAGGTGGTATTTAAGTAAAAAGTTTGGAGCCAAGAAGCAACATAGTTTAACTTGTATTTTAACATTATTTGTCTAACTGTTGAGGGTAGACTGAAAAAGGCAAATAATAATAATAATAGTAATAATAATATCAGGGAGACCAGAGCAACCCAAGTGAGATAGAGGTAAACTAGTTCCAGTTGCTGCAAACTTGGTAGCTTAAAGTAACGTGTACTTATTCTCTTATAGCTCTGGAAGCCAGAAGTCTGAAATAGGTTTCGTTGGGTCAAACCAAGCTGCTGGCAGGGCCGTGCTCCCTCCAGAGTCTCTAGGGAAGAATCTGTTTCCTTGACTTTTCCAGCATCTGGGTCTACATTTGTTGCATCCGTTGACTCATGGCCCCTCCCTCCATGTTCAAGGCCAACGACATAGTATCTTCAAATCTCTCTCTGCTCCATCTACATCATCTTCTCTCCTCTTTCTCAAATCTCCCTCTGCCTCCCTCTTGTAAGAGCACTTGTGATTGCATTTAGGGCCTGCCTGGATAAACCAAGATAATCTCAAGATCTTTAGTTTAATCACATCTGCAGTCTCTTCTGCCATATGCATAAGTTTGAGTGATTGAGACCTGGATATCTTTGGAGCCTGGATATCTTTGGGAACATTATTTTGCCTACCAGAAATGGTAAGAAATGAGCAGATTCTTGGATTTGTTTGGAAGGTAGACTCAACTGCCTTACCTTATAGCTGAATGTGGGATGTGAAAGAAAGTGAGGAATCAAGGAAAATGCCAAGGCTTTTGGTTTGAGCAATTATTTTATTTTATTTTATTTATTTATTTTTTGAGTTGGAGTCTCACTCTGTTGCCCAGGCTGGAGTGCAGTGGCACTCTCATGGCCACTACAGCCTTGACCTTCTGGACTCAGCTGATCCTTCTGCCTCAGCCTTCTAATTACTTGGAATTACAGGAACGTGCCATGACGCCTGGCTAGTTTTTTTTATTTATTGTAGAGATAAGGTCTCACCAAGTTGCCCAGGCTGATCTCAAACCCATGGGCTCAGACAGTCCTCTCAACGCAGCCTCCCAAAGTACTGGGATTATAGGCGTGAGCCACCACACCTGGCTTGAGCAATTATAAGAAGAGAGTTTCTAGCTTTGAAATAAAAATAGACTATAGAAAAAGCATTTCTTTGGAGGGGGTATGTATGTTAACAGGTCCAGGGGCTCGTGGGCATATTCATATTAAGTTGTTTTTTGGTTTTTTTTGAGTTGGAGTCTCACTCCATCACCCAGGCTGGAGTGCAATGGCACACTCATGGCCACCCCAGCATTGACCTGCTGGGCTCAGGTGATCCTTCCACCTCCGCCTTCCAAGTAGCCAAAGCTACAGGCGCACACTACCACACCAGGCTAATTTTTTTCATTTAAGTTTCCCAGGTTGTTCTCGAACCCGTGGGCTCAGGCAGTCCTCTCACCTCGGTCTCCCAGGGTGCTGGGATTACAGGCTTGAGCCACTGCGCCCAGACCATATTAAGTTTGAGATGCTCCATCCAGTGAGCATATTGAGAAAGCAGCTGATATATGAGTCTGCAGTTCAAGAAGGAAGTTTATGTGTCTTTAAATTTTGAAATGGAATGAAGTCATTAAGGGTGTGAGTGTAGATAGAAGAGAGGTACAAGGACTGAGGTCTGGGGACCTCCAGTGGCTTAAGGTCAGAGAGAAGTGGAGGAATTAGCACAGGGATACCAAAAGGGAACAGTCAGAAATGTAGGAGGACAGCCAGGAGAGGGCGCTATCTGGAGGCCTGGTGAACACAAGGAGGGAGCTTGGGGGAGCACTGCCAAGACCCTGGAGGGCGATGGGTACTGGTGGGACTGAGGGCATTTCTCACCAACTCTAGCACCTAGTCCCTCCCACCCCCAAACATACACACACAGACAAATACCCTCCTGAAATTCAAGCCCCCGCCCTACTCTCTGGCCAAAAGAGTAGATTGCATATCCGGTCTCTGGCTTGAACCCCTGCAGGGATGCCCTAAGGCTGTGTGGGTCTTGGCTCGTGGACCCTGTCTCCCTCAACCCATCTGGGATTCCCAGGATCAAGTCTGTCATCTGTTTCTGGAAAACGAAAACATCTCAAGCAGGAAGGTCTCCATCTGCTTGCCACCCACTGAGCAGCCTGGCACAGTTATTGACTGGGTGCTCAGATCACTAGGTTCTGAGTGGAGAGCAGTCGCTGCACTGATGTCCCCCACTGGGCGAGTGCCCCAGGAGGACCGAATGCCATTCTGAGTCAGTATTTTCATGCTTTAATCTAGAGCGCTCACTTCAAATAGCCTCATTATTACACACACCCTGTATGAAACATCCATCAAGTTCTCAGATTCAATTTGAAGGCAGGTCCCCCGCTATGCAACCTACACCAGACTGCCACAAAACACCTACATAACCAGGCAGTTTAGGAATCTCCATGTAAACCTGCTTAGATAGTCTCTCTTCCCTCACCTCCCTTCCCTCCCCTCTTCCCTTTCCCTCTCTTGTCATCTTCTCCCTTCCCCTGTCATCTTCTCCCCTCCCCTCTCCTCCCTTCTCTTTTCTATCTCTTTCTCTGTCATACCAATTTTCCTGGAGTTTTTTTTTTTTTTTTTTTTAGTGGAAGTGTCACTGTTGCCCAGGCGGAGTGCAGTGGTACGCTCACAGCCACCGCAGCCTCAACCTGTTGGGCTCAAATGATCCTTCTGCCTCAGCCTTCCAAGTAGCTGGAACTTCAGGCATGTGCCACCATGCCCAGCTAATTTTTCTTGATTTATTGTAGAGATGAGGTCTCACCAAGTTGCCCAGGCTGGTCTCAAACCCATGGGCTCATGCAATTCTCTCACCTCGGCCTCCCAAAGTGCTGGGATTATAGGTGTGAGCCACTGTACCCGGCCTTTTCCTGGAGTTTTTTTGTTTTGTTTTTGTTCCTGTTTTTTGTGAGTTGGAGTCTCACTCTGTCACCCAGACTGGAGTGCAGTGGCCGCTTCTGGCCACCACAGCCTCGACCTGCTGGGCTCTGGCAATCCTTCCGCCTCAGACTTCCAAGTAGCCGGAATTACAGGCACGCGCTACCACACCCGGCTGATTTTTTGATTTATTGTAGAGATGAGGTCTCACTGCCCAGACGGGTCTCGAACCCGCGGTCTCAGGCAATCCACTCACCTCAGCCTCCCAAAGGTGCGGGATTACAGGCTGAGCCACTGAGCCTGGCTTCCCTGAAGTTTTAATTTAGTACTTAGGCCACTGGCTTTCAAACTTGGTTGCATATTAGAATCACCTGGGGAATTTAAAAAACTGATGACTGTGTTCTATTCCTAGAGATTCTGGTTTAATTGATCTTATGTGTAAACTGGGCTTTAGAATTTTTAAAAGTCCCTCAAGTGATTCTGATGTGCAGCCAAGTTTGAGAGCCAGTGTCTGAGTAGTGAATCCCAGAGCTGTGTTCTAAAAGCTCTGGTGGAAGCAGTTGGCTCTAATGCTAACACCCTGTCCTGCCTCTCCCTAACATTCCTGGTTTATAGGGTAAAAACCTTGGTGCCAGTTTACCTGATCTGAACACCACTAATAGATGCAGCATGTTGTACGGTGCTCTGTATCTTCCAAATAACATGATCCAAATGGGGGCTCTGCAAATCATTTATGAAAAGATACCTGCACACGTATGTTTGTTGCAGCTCTATTCGCAATAGCAAAAACATGGAACCAACCATGTTGCCCTTCAAAACTGGACTGGTAAAAAGAATGTGGTACAGGCCGGGCTTGGTGGCTCAGCCTGTAATCCTAGCACTTTGGGAGGCCGAGGCGAGTGGATTGCCAGAGCCCGCGGGTTCGAGACCCACCCAGGCAACTTGGCGAGACCTCCTCTCTACAATAAATCCAAAATTAGCCGGGCGTGGTTGCGCGCGCCTGTAGTTCCGGCTCCTTGGAAGGCTGACGTGGAAGGATCGCTGGAGCCCAGCAGGTCGAGACTGTGGTGGCCGGGAGCGGCCACTGCACTCCAGTCTAGGCGACAGAGTGAGACTCCAACTCAAAAAAACAAAATGTGGTACATATACACGATGGAATATTATGCAGCCATAAAGAAGGACAGACATAATGGACTTCGCAGCAACTTGAATGGATTTAGAGTCAATCATACTCATTGATCTGTCACAGAAACAAAGAACAGAGTACCATATGTTCTCACTCATAAGTGGACCTTGAACAATTATAATACTATAAGAAAGGGATTGGCAGTAGTGGGAAACTGCCGTGGAGGGGGGTGGGATTGGCAGTTGAAGGAAACTGCTAGGGGAGAGAGGGGCACACCTCATCAACAAGGGTACCTGCATAACCAACATTTGTATGCCTAACCCTGAACTGTACCCCACATCTTTATAATTAAAAAATAAATAAATAAAATAAAAATAAAAAATAAAATAAACAAATGGGGGCTCTGGTGTCCTGCACCTGCATTTTAACCTCTCTCCACAACTGTCCCCCGAGGGCACCTTCTGCCAATCTTATTTCAGCAGCATCAGAGTTCCAGCTGCAATTCTAGGTCTAGTTGTAAGCAATGGGAGAAGCAGAGTAAAGGTGGACAGAAATATTTAGGATATATGTGCGGGCACATGCACGCGCGCGCACACACACACACACACACACACACACACACACAAAACCAACAAATCAGGCTTGAAAATGGAATTCTACTGATGCAGAAATCCTCTGGTAGAGAATAAAGGGCCACAGTGCTCCAGTATATCTGTTTGGAGAATTTGTCTTGTATCTTGTTTGGAAAATTGTGGGGAAACAATCTGGGTTCCTTGGCCCCCAGGCAGGTCTTGCTCAGTGAGCTAGCTGTGTTGCTTAGAAGCAGCCTGCCTCCTCCTCCCTGCCCCCAGTCTGGGATCCATAGTTGGCAAGATCTAGAGAGTAATATGCCCAGGCTAGATCCAAGTCCGTTAAATGCCATAACTTTCAGGTTCTTTGAAGATAAAAATTGGCACCAATTTCCAGAAAGCAACTTGATAATATGTCTCAAGAGCTTGAAATATGTCCAGTTCATATCCTTTTATTCAATTATTTTATTTCTTATCCTAAGGAAATAAGCAGAGATGTGATAAACGATTTATGCATAAAGATCTTCATCAGTGTCATGTCTAATTGCAAAAAAAATTAGCAATAACTGTACACTTTCCACAATATAGGACTAGTTTAATACATCATGGTGTAAAATATACAGATTGTTAACTTATGTTTTCAAATAATTTTTAATGATATGAGAAAATGTTCACAATGTAATGCTAATTGAAAGATGCAGGAAAGTTTACTTTTCAGTTTAATCCAGTCGTGGATATATACACCTATTTATAGACAGAAAAACACTGGACAGAAATACACTAAAATGTTAACAGTCGTTAGCTGGATTGTGTAGTTGTGTTTTGAGTTCTGGTCCCCCCCCCCCCAGATTTTCTGAGTTTATATTGCATCTATAATTAGAAAAAGAAAATAAGATGGTTTTTTTTTTTTTTTAATGAAAAGAAGGTTTCATTTTTCATTATGGCACTGAGTTTCCGCCAAAGGCTGATCTCAGAAATGACCCCAATAATCATCATCATCAACCTATCACTGGGCGCACATGAATTCATTCCAGACACTTCCCTGCTCTTGGCCACCCTTGAGTCCCACAGCAGCTTTCCTGTGGGTGAGCCAGGGGAGAGTTTCAGTCCCTCTTGTGATGTCCCTCTCGTGACATTCCACTGAGCGCTGATATATGCTTGCTGGATGGTGGGATCTGTTTCAGTCATGAGAATATCTACCAGGTAAAGACTCTATGTCATTCTTGTTATTCAGCAACATTATGAGCTCAACAAGGAGCCTCAGGAATTGGAGAAATCTTGCCCAGACATGCAAGAGTACATTTATTCATTCAGACTTGTGTGCCAGGCAAGGTTTCCAGCCATTCTGCTGTCATTGTTCCGGGCTATTACTTGAAGGAGCTGACTGAGGGGGCTGAGCAGGCAAGTTTGGGACGGAAGCCTGGGGTTCCTTGTGGAAGAATGGAAGCCAGCTCCACCCTCTAAGTAGTCACTTGGCAGGAGTTTGGGGTCATGGTGTCACCAAAGGGCTCTCTCTGTTTCTTCAGATGGAGGTGATTGTTGGGGACTTTGGGATTGTGGTGGTGCCCCGGGACGCAGCTGACACAGACCGAATCATGAATCACTCCTCAATACTTCGCAAATACAAAGTGAGTCTTCCAACTCCCTGCTGGTGTGTCTCTGTGGTGTGGCCCTTCTCGGAGAGTCTGGGGAGGCTGGAGGAATTTAGCGTGAGGGACTGGAAACCTACTCACTCTGCTCTGTCCTCAGAACAACATCATGGTGGTGAAGGATGACATCAACCATCCCATGTCTGTTGTCAGTTCAACCAAGAGCAGGTACGTTTGACAAATGACCCAAAGAGTCTTTGACCAAAGAGTCTTATGTCTCCACACAACTTCCCCCAGTCAAGGCGACCCTCGGATTTAGGCAGGTATCTGCCGTCCCAGTGTTCATCCTCTCGTTTGAACCTCATTTCTTTGTTCCCAGGCATTTACTTTAAGGGGGGGAGGAGGCATTAGCTCATCTTAGCTGGTTGAAGGGGAGAAGAGGATGCTTTTAGTTGTGGACTTTTTAGTTTGAGGTGCTCAAGGAATAATGTGGTAGTAAGGGTATGAGCTAAGTTGCCACAACAAAAAGGTTCCAACCTTAAGAATTTTAATTAGGTTAGATATTTAGTTTCCTGTTCCTGAAATCAAAAGGAATCGAATCTATGGTCTCGTTCATATGAAGCTTCCATCTCTGGGCCCACAGCTGCTGCAATGACTATTTGTCTCAGCCGGTGGGAAAGACAAGGTGAAGTCCATGGTAAGAAGATGACCCAAAGTTGTGCATATCACTGCTCTTTGCATTCTATTGACTCAGGGATGGAGGGAAACTGGGAAATAGACTTTATAGCTTGGCAGCCATACGCCCAGATAAAATCTAGGAGGCTCTCTTACTAAACTAAAGGAGAGAATGGACACTAGGGGCCAGTTAATAGTTTCCACCACAAATCCCAAGGAGAAATGGTCCAGTAGAATGATGAGATAAATAGAATCTAGAGGTCTGGAAGTGTAAAACTGAAAGCCATGGGCATGTCAGTGTCAGTTAAAATTCTGGGCGTGAATGAGGGCACAGAGCGTCAAGAAGAGAAGACTGTGGGAACACTGCAAACATTTCAGCATTTAAAAGAAGGCAAAGGAGTAGTCAGAAACCATCAGTAGTGGTGGCCCAAAAATCAAGGTAGGAGAGGGTACAAAGATGTAGAGCGTTGTCATCTGAGTCACATGTTTCAGAGAAATCTAATGAGCCCAGGACTTTAAAAAGTTCACTGGATTTCTTTCCTGGAAGGCAGTTACAGTGACACTTGCAAGAATAGCATTAACATTCCAAGGTCAATAGCATCAAGGGGAGAGGGGGAAGAAAACTGTGGTTCCAAACATGGCTGCACACTAGCATCATCATGAAGAGTTGCATGACAGTACAAATTCCTGTATCTCACTCGGTCCCATAAGAATTTGTAAGGGTTTGGATTATGGATCTGCTTCCTGGGCAAGTCTAATGCAGTTGGGATTGGTATTTGGAAACTACACGTATAGTCACTTTTTCAGGAAGCTTTACTATTCAGGGAGGCACTTAGGGATCTAACTTGCAAGGTGAGGTTCGTGTAAGCACTGAAAAGAAGGGAGCTAGTCTCCAGTGATGTCTCAAAGGCAGGGCTTTTAGAATCTCGATAGCTGAAGGAGTATATGGCTTTTTACAAATAGCTGTTGGGGCCTGACATTCCCAAGACTATCATATGAGGAAAGAACATGAAGCAACCAGACCAAGGCTGGAGAAAAACTGTGCAGGAACCAAGGTGTTTCACTGGAGTCCTTCATACCTGTTGGTGCCTTCTTTCCATGGGTTCCTTTAGGAGGGAAGAGATGTGGTCAATCAAAGAACTTCCAGAAGATTCATGTTCATGAGACCAGCTTGCAGAGGGACCCAAAGGAATGAAATAAGAATCCAATTCTAAGGGGAAAGTTTATAGCACTAAAAGCCTACATTAAACGAGAACTCAAATAAATAGCCTAACATTATTCCTCAAGTAGCTAGAAAAAGGAGAAGAAACAAAATCCAAAGTTAACAGAAGGAAGAAAATAATAAAGATCAGAGCACAAATAAATCAAATATGGAATTGTAAACCACAGAAAAATTAGTTAAACTAAAAGTTTTTTTGAAAAAAAACAAAACCCTTACTTGGACTAGGAAAAAAAGAGAAAAGACTCAAATAATCATAAGTTAAAGTGTAGACATAAAACACATGCTTCAGACACAAAAAATATCATAAGGGACTATTATGAACAATTATATGTCAACAAATTTGATAACATAGAAAATGGATAAATCACTGAAAAAAAAATGCAACCGCCGGGCTCAGTGGCTCAGACTGTAATCCCGCGCCTTTGGGAGGCTGAGGCGAGTGGATTGCCTGAGCCCGCGGGTTCGAGACCCGCCTGGGCAGCGAAACCTCATCTCTACAATAAATCAAAAAATCAGCCGGGCGTGGTAGCGCATGCCTATAATTCCGGCTACTTGGAAGGCTGAGGCGGAAGGATCACCAGAGCCCAGCAGGTCAAGGCTGCAGTGGCTTGGAGCATGCCACTGCACTCCAGTCTGGGTGACAGTGAGACTCCAACTCAAAACACAAAAAACAAAAAACCTCCCAACAAAGAAAAGCCCAGGAACAGATGGCCTAACAAATGAATTCTAACAAACTTTTAGAGAATTAGTACTTGTTAAATTCTTCCAAAAAACAGAGCAAACACTTTTAAACACATTTCATGAGGCCAGTATCACCTCGATACGTAAACCAGACAAAGACATCACAAGAAAAGAGAACTGCAGGCCAATATTTCTGAGGAACATTGATACAAAAATCCTTGGCTGGACACAGTGGCTCACGCCTGTAATCCCAGCAATTACGGAGGCTGAGGTGAGAGGATTACTTGAGCCCAGGAGTTCAAGACCAGTCTGGATAACATAGCAAGAAATTGTCCCTAAAAAAATTACAGAAGATAGCCGAGTATAGTAGTGTATACCTGTAGTCCCTGAGGCGAAAGGATTACCTGAGCCCAAGAGGTCAAGGCTATGATGAGACATGCTTATGCCACCACATTAAAAAAAAATCCTCCATAAAATATTATCAAAACAAATTCAACAACATATCATAAATATTATACATCATAATCAAGTGGGATTCATCCCTGGCGTGCAAGGTTGGTTTAATATGCACACATCAATCAATGTGATACATCACATTAGCAGACTGAAAGACAAAAGCACAAACCATATCAGTTGATGCAGATAAGTCATTTGACAAATTTCAACATCCCTTCTTGATAAAAAAAATTTTAGCAGTTTAGATATAGAAGGAAAGTTTCTCAACATAATAAAGGCCATGCCATTTGAAAACACACACACACACACACACACACACACACACACACACACACACACACACATACACAGCTAACATTATAATCAATGGGGAGAAACTGAAAGTTTTTCCTCTAATAAAGGAGGTGGAGGTATAAGACACGGATGTCCAATCTCACCACCTCCATTCAACATAGTACTAGAAGTACTATCAAGAACAATTAAACAAGAAAAATAAATACATTCATCAAAATTGGAAAGGAAGAAACAAAGTTATCTCTGTTTGCAGACATGACCCTATATGTGGAAAACCCAAAGACGTCTCAAAAAAACGATTAAACCTAATAAATTAATTCAGTAAAATTTCAGGATACAAAATCATCACACAAATTCTGCATACAAATAATGATCTGGCCAAACAAATCCAGAAAACAATCTCATTTATGATAGAATATTTTAAAAATTAGAAATAAATGTAACCAAGGAGGTGAAAGACCTGTACAATGATGACTATAAAACATTGATAAAAGAAATTGAAAGGGACATAAGTGTAAAATGTATACATATTCCATGCTAATGGATCAGAAAAATTAATATTGTTAGCATATCTGTATTACCTAAAGCAATGTATAGATTTATCAAAATCCCAGTGGCATTCATTCTTTACCAAAAAAAAAGAAAGAAAGAAATTAGGAAAATCAATCCTAAAGCATGTATAAAACTGTGAAAACCCGGAATAGCCAAAGCAGTTCTAAGAAAAAACAATGTTGGAAGCATCACACTTCCTGATTTTACATTATACTACAAAGTTATAGTAATCAATATGCTACCAAGCAATAGGCTTGCTTCTCAACATGCATAGATGCCAACACTATGTCTCCAGCTTCTGAGAAAAGAAAAAATTTTATTGTGAGTCCACTAGCAAAGAGACAGGAGCAAGCTCAAGTCTGTCTCCCTAGCTGGGGTCTGGAAGCAGGTTTTATAGGCAGAGAATAACAATGAAAGAGTTAAGAAATGCAACAAGGTGTGATCAGATTGGGTCATGCAAAGAGGCAGTGATGGGTCTTTGACCCTTAAGTCTGTCCTGCAACAAAGTAGGGCACAGTTCACTTCTTAATTTGGTCTCTGTTCCTTGATCCAGGTACTTAGGTTCTTCCTGTGGTTGAATTTTTCATTTTGGCTGGCTCCAGGGTCATAAATTGGGCATTCTTGGTTTTTCTGAGCACGCTCAGATTATATGACCTACAGCCTGGAGACCCATTGCTCTGAAAAATAACTCAGTATTTTGTTACAGTTGATTGCTGACAAAGTTGAACCAGATTGAACTGGCTCTGCAGTTACAAAAACAGTATGGTACTGGCATAAAAACAGACACATAGACCAGAGAGCCCAGAAATAGATTCAAACATATGGTCAACTAATTTTTGACAATGGCACCAAAAAGACAAGAGAGAAGGAATAGTCTCTTCAATACACGGTGCTGGGAAAACTGGATTTCCACATGCAGAAGAATGAAATTAAACCCTTAACTTACACCACACACAAAAATCAACTCCAAAAATGGATAAAAGACATCAATGGAAGACCTGAAACTATAAACTCTTAGTAGAAAACATAGGGGAAAAGTTCCTTGACATTGGCCTTGGCTATTATTTCTTGGATACCACACCAAAAGCTCAGTCTACAAAAGCACAACTAAATAAACCGGACTACATCAAACTAGAAAGCTTCTGCACAGCAAAGGAAACAATCAACAAAATGAAAAGGCCACCTATGGATTAAGAAAAAATATCTGCAAACCATATATCAGATAAGAGATTAATAACCAAGATTTATAAAGAACTTATACAACTCAACAGCAATGAACCCAAACTACTCAATTAAAAAATGGGCAAGCCGGGCCCAGTGTCTCAGCCTGTAATCCCATGCTTTGGGAGGCTGAGGTGAGTGAATTGCCTGAGTCCGCGGGTTCGAGACCCGCCTGGGCAACTTGGCGAGCCCTCACCTCTACAATAAATAAAAAATTAGCTGGTCGTGGTAGCACGCGCCTGTAGTTCCAGCTACTTGGAAGGCTGAGGTGAAAGGATCACTTGAGCCCAGCAGGTTGAGGCTGCGGTGACCGGGAGTGTGCCACTGCACTCCAGTCTGGGCTTTTATTTTATTAAATAAAATAAAATAAAAATAACTAAATGGGATTGGCCCAGATATTATCCTCATTTTACAGAGAAGAAAACTAAAGAACAGAAGGGCTTAAATAACTTGCCTAAGGTATCTCAGCTACGCAGTGGCAGTCAGGATGAATAGTGCCACCAGGGTCAGAGAGAAATTGTAGAGGAGGAGGGCTGTCTTCTAACACAAGTATCATTTACTTAAGCTAAGTAAAGGCTAGTCATGGGATGTTGGGAGACCCCAGAATACCCCCTTCCTTTCTCTGAAAGACAGTGGGCAGGCCAGTCCTCTTGCCTTGCTTCAGATATGGATGTCCATCTGATTTCCAATTCTTTCTGTACAGGCTGGCCCTGCAGCATGGGGACGGCCATGTTGTGGATTACCTGTCCCAGCCAGTCATCGACTACATTCTCAAGAGCCAGCTGTACATCAATGCCTCCGGCTAGCAGCCACACAGCCCTCTGCTCCACTCTCCCCTCGTCCTCTGCCAACGCACTGGCCCCTCCAGTCTCTGTCATTCCCCCTGTTTCTCTCCTGCCTCTCTGTTTCTCCATCTCCTCATCTTGACTGAATTCGAGTCCATTCTTTCGTTTCAAAAGGCCATTTTCCCCACTCGCTGACTTAAGCCCCCACAGTGTGGGGGACCTGCAGAGAACCATGGCACTCTCTATTCCACAGTCATCTTTGGACAAACTTTCCTCTAGTCTCTGGGTTGGGGGTGGGTGAGGGGATAGGGGCGGGATTGGGGGAAGTGCAGTCCTCGGAGATGTACTGGTGTCCGTCTCCCAGCATGCTCTCGAGAGGCGGCTCTGGTGCCCATCCTCCCAGCATGCTCTGGGGAGGCGGCTCTGGCTCTCGCCTTCCCAGCATGCCCTTTACTTGCCCTTTACTTTACAAGTAACCCTTTGTAAAGGGCTATTTTTCTTTTCTTTGTTTATTTTTCTTTGTTCATTCCTTGTAGAACTTGGATGAAATCAGTGTCTTTATGTCTGGAGTCTTGGTGCGCTCCCTTTTGATAGGACACTGTAGCCAGCCTCAGCACTCAGTTATGTGCATGGGGGCCACACTCAGTAGAGAAGGCCAGGCCACCTCCACTTCTCCAGCACACACACACACACACACACACACACACCCCACAACAATAGCAGCAACAGCCGCAGCCTTTGGTCAGGAGTGAGACTTTCAGGTTCTGAAACCTGGGAGGCAAGTCTGGGAATAGCAGAGTTCTCAGAAGAATTTGAGTCCATTTCTTTAGTTTCAAAAGGCCATTTTCCTGATGCTCTGGGTTTATGATCACACAGGGCTAGTACATCCTCATTTCCTGGTGGCATCTGTTCATTTACTAATCTGGGCTGTGGCGGATGGCACAGTGTGGATTCCCTGCCAGCCTGGCATTTCCAAGGAGCCCTCAGGACACCATCTAAACCCTTGGAGACCCTGCTTAGACATGCTCTTGCATCGAGAAGAATCATACAGATAAGGCCAAATCCATATCTTTAAAAAACATGCTATGGACTGGGTACAGTTGCTCACATCTATAATCCCAGCATTTTGGAAGGCCGAGGTGAGAGGATTGCCTGAGCCCATGCGTTCGAGACCAGCCTGGGCAACTTGGCAAGACCTCGTCTGTACAATAAATAAAAAAATTAGCTTGGTGTGGTGGCGCATGCCTGTGGTTCCAGCTACTTGGAAGGCTCAGGTGGAAGGATAACCTGAGTCCAGCAGGTGGAGACTGCAGTGGTGAGCATGCCACAGCACTCCAACCTGGGCAACAGCGAGACTCTGAATCAAAAAAGCGAAACTCCGAATCAAAAAAAAAAAAAAAAAAAAAAGCTAGGAATTTACTCAACCCTACAGAGCTTTGCTCATTGGAATTATATATTGCCTGTTTGGCTGGGAAATATCTCTATAATGATGTAAGTCCAGAATGACCTAGGAGAAAACAATTTGGTACCCTATAGGAACTGATAGCACACCCTCTGACACACAGGTGACGCCAGAGGTCAACTTCTTGAGAAGTGATACTTTGGTCTTGTTTCTGGGGCTTTTTGTGACCTGCAGAGCCAAGTAACCCCGAGAGCCATTGAGGAAATCTGCCTCACAGGAAAGGAGAGATCTGAGAGGGGTCAGGAGCCACTGAGCTGTTTCATTCCTTTTCTCCCCATTTTTCTGCCTTCCTCTCTGCCCCTACAGACAGTTTTGAGAGATTGTCCTCATTGTTAAGGCCTCAGAAAATTACCCTCTTGTGCTTTGTGTCTCTCATCTAGTCTCTGGCTCTCAGGTTTCTGGAATGTCTTTGAGTAATGGTTCCCAAGTGTTAGGATACTTTTATAAAAATCTAGTATGAGCTGTGTCCCAGGAGGGCCTGGTGGGACATGAAACCAGGGACAACATTCTTTACACACATTTCACATCTGCAACATCCTTCAATTGTCTCCAGGAAAAGGAACTGGATTCAACAACAACAACAACAACAAAAAACCATAGCCAAGTAGCATCCTGAGGGGCTGTTATTCCTCTTGGATTATGGAAGTAGTCTTCAGATGAAGGAAGGAAGATCCTATTCTTGGATCTCAGGGTATGACTAAGGATCATGAAATAATAAACTAAAAAAAAAAAAAATTAGAGTTCAGTTAATCCAGCACTCTTCTTTAAAAGATGAGGGAGTAGAGGTTCATGGGATTAAATGGCTAGTCCAAGCAAAGCCTGACAAGAGGATATCGTTTCCCTTACCCTCAAACCCTCATGCCACAGGGTCTCTGCCCCTCCATTTTCCCATGTGGTTTCTACTTTTCCCAATCCTTACCCTGGCATCTTTCTCTTCAATTATATCTGTTCCCGGTGCTCCCCACACATAGCATGGAAATGCCAGTCCTGGGGGAGAATGTGATGGTGAGGAAGGCCGTGGCTAGGTGTCCCTTAGAAATAAAGAGATCTCAAGAGTCTGGAGAAAATTCCAGAAAATCCAATAAAGGATTGCTTTGTGCAAGGTGAAAGAAGACCCAGAAATGCTCTGGATGATACTATTGCTGGAGAGTTAAAGATGGAAGAGCCGTTGTCCAGGCAAAACATTCAAAAGCCAGGCAGGTTTTGCAGCTGGTTTCTTGAGGAAACATGGTGTTTTTAAGGATCTGGAGTTATGGATAGAGCTTGTGGGGATCCTCATGGGTAGATTGGGAAAGACCCAATTTTTTTTGTTTTGTTTCTTTGGTCCACTCTGTTACTCTGATCAAGTCCCATTTAGTCTAGAGTCCACTAGAAGAAAACTGGCTGATCCTGCATGCTCAGTGCAGGGTGGGAATGCATGTGGGAACGGGCTAAGAAAAAGAACTGACTCAAAAGAAGATTTCTAGGAATGAAGTGAGGACATCACATCTTGGTGGATCACAGGGGTTGTGTTAAAAATAGCTTTCTTTAATTAAAGGAAGGTGCATCTCTTTTGGGGTAGAATCATTCATTCCCACCCCACCCTACTCTTTATTTGCTAGGGGAAGGTCAGAACATGTCTCTGAGTCTAGGACAGAATGATGTGACTGTGACCCGGCCACAGGCAATTCCAGAAAGATGATTCAGAATCTAAAGTGGTGCCCCCGTGCCTACAGGATAACCTCTAGGCCTGACTTCACCTCTGGGGTCCTGCTCCTTCCTATAAAGGCCAGCCCAAGACTGGCATGGCTCAAAGAAAGGCATGGGCTGGAAGTATTGTGTCAAGAGGGATGAGGAGCCTCATTCCCTGCCTAACAATAAGGAACCTCATTCCCTGCCTCCCATTTTTCTCAAAGTGGTTAGTGTAAGAACAGGCAAGAGGAAAACGCTTTGTGTCAATGACTCTCTCCTTAAGGAATGGTCCTCTGGGAGGGCTGTGCTGCTAGTGGGTACCTCAGTCACACGCCCCCAACCCCAGGTAGCCTCTAGAGCCTTCTTGCTTTCATCTTCCTTGAATGTACATAGGAACAGGAGAGGAAAGTCTCTTACTGAAGTGCCTGAAACCCAGAGCTAGAGTTTCTAGAGACACCGGTCTCCCCATCTCTGCTTGGCCAGCCTTTCCCTGACGTTCTCTAGTTTCAAGCTCCAGCTTCTCTGAAAGAATTAAAGAGCTTGTTCGAACTAAGTAGAAAGCAAGACACAATAATCAAACTACAGCAAAAGGCAGAGAATTACAGGGAGAAACGACTTGTATTTTAACAGCCTAAATCTACTCTCCCCAAACACACACACACATACACACACACACACACACACACACACACACACACACACACACACACTTTTAGAGGACTAACAGAGAGAAGCATGTTATTATATTTTACTCTTCAGAACAGTCATGCAAAAATAAAACAGTAGAATGTGCAAAGCTCAGGATCTCTCCCAAGGCTCCTCACTGCAGGAAGTCCAACAGGTGAGACGGCAAGGGTGGAAACAGGGACCGATTTTGTAGCTCATCCAGTTAGGACACCTTAGGATTAGATTGTTGTCATGATGCTGGACATGCTTCACCAAATTCATCCAGTCTGCACCTTCTTCTAGCTGCCCAGTGAACTCGACTCTTCATGTGGTTTCTTCGTGGCGTGAGTTCCGAGTGTCCTATGGCCCGTTCTGGTGGGTCAGGAGTGAGTTACGGCTGTTTCCCTCCACCTTCGGCCTCGTCCCAAGGCTGAGGGTTCAACTGGACCCACGTGGTCTTGAGGGTTGGCATGGGGAGGGGGAAGCTTTTTTCAAATCACTTTTTGGTCACATAATCTGCCATTTTAAGAGTAAGATTTGCTCTATGGAAATCAATCCACTAATAAAAACTACATTCAAGTTGCAATACCATTTCACAGTGAAATATTTTGAGTAAAATTTTGTTGCTAGAATAGTCATGGACAAGAGTCTTAACAGCAAAATGTTTCAATTATGTTAATAAATAAAACAATGCTACTGGAGTCTTGTATCTTGTTCTAGAAACTTCTCTGTGAGTTGCGGAATTAATCACTTTTTTCTTCATAGTTATACTTGACAGGTGACAGCAGTTGAAAAACAGTTCTTGGAACTGGAGGTGTTCTGCTTGGTTTAGCTGATGCCACATGTGTAATATAAAAGTATATACAGCCATGCCCAATGATTTTAAGGGGAAGAATAATTAGCAAATTTGCCAATTATGTCTATGTTTTCTCAATTTTAAAAAATTAAATCTTAGATTCTGACTAATCTGCATAGTCCATTGTTGGTTAACTTTGACTTCTTAATGAAATTAAGAACTTTATGAAGTACTTTATGAAACAAAAATATATTTGTGAAAATTAAAAACCTGAATCACTTTTTGGTATGAACGGTCTGAACTAAAAAAGAAATCGTTAAATCCATAATTGTATTTGGCAATTTAAACAAACAAAAATGAATAATTGGTTAATTGTTTAACCCTACTGTGATTATTAGTTCTTATTTCATCTTTAGTTATACATCCTGTATTGGGTTGGGTTAGGTCTAGATGGTGGTTATCATTAACTTATGATCAGTTGTGATAGAGAAGATGAAATAGTAATTTTCTATTAGGCCAACTTATTGAAAGGTTTGCTGCCTGTTTGTTGGATGAATTTTTTTAAATTTTTATTTACTTTATTATAAAGATGTGGAGTACAATTCAGGGTTAGGTATACAAACGTTGGTTATGCAGGTACCCTTGTTGATGAGGTGTGCCCCTCCCTCCGCTGGCAGTTTCCCTCAACTGCCAATCTCACCTCCCTCCCCTGACAGTTTCCCATTACTGCCTATCGCTTTCTTATAGTAGTATAATTGTTCAGGGTTCCCTTATGAATGAGAACATACGGTACTCTGTTCTTTGTTTCTGTGATAGATCACTGAGTATGATCGACTCCAAATCCATTCAAGTTGCTGGGAAGTTCATATATTTGTCCTTCTTTATGGCTGCATAATATTCCATTGTATATATGAACCACTTTTTTTTTTTGAGTTGGAGTCTTACTCTGTTACCCAGACTGGAGTGCAGTGGCACGCTCCCGGCCACCGCAGCCTCGACCTGCTGGGCTCTGGCAATCCTTCTGTCTCAGGCTTCCAAGTAACTGAAACTACAGGTGTGTGCTAATTTTTGATTTATTGTAGAGATGAGATCTCGCCAAGTTGCCCAGGTGGGTCTTGAACCCGTGGACTCAGGCAATCCACTCACCTCGGTCTCCCAAAGTGCTGGGATTACAGGCTGAGCCACCAAGCCTGGCCTGTACCATTTTTTTTTATCCAGTTCAGTTTCGATGGGCAACATGGTTGGTTCCATGTTTTTGCTATTGTGAACAGAGCTGCAACAAACACATGTGTGCAGGTATCTTTTTTGTAGAATGATTTGAGTTGTTCTGGGTATATTCCCAATAGGGAAATTGCTGAGTCATATGGTAAGTCAATTTCCAGTTCTTTCAGAAATCATCACACTGTCTTCCAAAGAGGTTGCACTAGTTACATTTCCACCAGCAGTGTAGCAGCGTTCCTTTTTCTCCACATCCTCGCCAGCATCTGTTGTTGTTTGTTAATGATGGCCATTCTTACTAGGGTTAGGTGGTATCTCAATGTGGTTTTGATGTGCATTTCTCTGATGATGAGTGAGGCTGAGCACTTTTTCATGTGTCTGTTGGCTGCCCATATATCTTCTTTTGAGAAGTGTCTATTTATGTCTTTTGCCCACTTTTTAAAGGGGCTGTTTGTTTTTTTCCTTTCGGCGCATTTGAGATTCTTGTAGATCCTAGATGCTAGGCCTTTGTCAGATATACAGTTGGCAAATATTTTTTTTCCATTGTGTGGGCTCCCTGCTCTCCTGATGGTTTCTTTTGCTTTGCAGAAGCTCGTTAGTTTGATGAGGTCCCACTTGTCTATCTTATTTCTTAAGGTATTGGCCTTTAGGGTTCTGAATAGGAATTGGTTGCCAGTTCTAATTTCCATAAGGGTGTCTCCTGCATTTTCTAAGATTGTTATAGTTTGAGGTTTTACGTTTAGGTCTTTGATCCATTTAGAGTTAATTTTTGTGTATGGTGATAGGTAGGGGTCCTGTTTCAATCTTCTGCATGTGGTCAACCAGTTTTCCCAGTATCATTTACTGAATAGATTCTCCTCTCGCCGGTGGTTGTTGTTGAAGGCTTTGTCAAAGATGAGTTGGTTGAATATTGAGGTTTTGCTTCCGGAATCTCTATCCTGTTCCATTGGTCTACATGCCTGTTCTTGTAGCAATACCCGGCTGTTTTGATTACTGTAGCCTTATAGTAAGTTTGAAGTCTAGAAGTGTGATACCTCCTGCTTTGTTTCTTTCGCTAAGGGTTGTTTTGGCTATTCATGGTCATTTATGTTTCCATATGAATTTCCATATTGTCATTTCCAGGTCTGAGAAGAACAATGTTGGTAACTCAATGTGTACAGGATTGAATCTGTAGATTGCCTTTGGTAGGATGGACATCTTAACAATGTTGATTCTTCCCATCCATGAGCATGGATTAATTTTTTTCAAAAAATCGTTTGGATCTTAGGGTTCTTAGTTGTTTTGTTTGGATTTTTTTTCTTTATTTAAATTCAAATTAGCCAGCTTTGTGTGTATCCATGTGGGTTTTGTGGCACATCTTAATAATCTCAATATGCTTGTAAATAGATTACTTGTGTTTACATTTGTTGTTTTGTTCACAAAGCTAAACACAGCTTTTTTACCCTCTATCCTGAGAGTGTGTAATGATGAGAGCTTGTTTAAAAGGGAGTATAAACACTGCTTTAATTTGCGGACTGGTACTGGCTTATAAAATGTATAGACTAAATATAAATTAACATACACATGCATACACTTTTCTTCCCTTAAGAAGTAAAGCCCGTAAATAAGCTTCAGCTCTTGGGATTTCCTAGGACGTACCACATAGTCCCTAGTATAAAGAAAGCAGAGATAAATTCTAGTCTGTGTTTCACAAGTGGGAAAATGGAAACACAGCAGGAATCCATAACATTCCCATGACCATGAAGAACATAAAAAGAAGACGTGATAAATATTCCTGGTCCTTGAGACTTGTCCCAAACATTGGACAGTACTGAGTGTCTTCTTATCCTCTTCTCCAGACTCCCGAGAGTACTGAGAAGAAACCACATCCTGGGATAAGACAAGAAATACATCTGTTGAGAGGTTATGGTCTATGGGCAGTTTCATTTCTACCTTCCTCTCCTAACAGAAATCCCTGAGAGTGCATGTAAATGATGTGTGTAATAGTTTGCCAACAGTGCAATTAATCAGAAATCTCTCAGAGGGGAAATGCAAGAAAGCTTTCACCATACATTGTGCATACCAGTGAGGAAAGCTCCCTTCTCTTTTGGCAGGGTCAGGTAAAAGACTGGCTGAGGGGAACTGGGTCCTGGGCAAGTTGTCGCTAAGCCACATCCCCTTTTGTCTTCTTATGGGTCATTCAGAAATGAGAGAATTATTTCTATACCAAGGGAACCCCCTGAGTCACTTTTCTATTCCCCATAGAAAATAGAAAATAGAAAATTCTACCCAGGTACCAGCTCCCATTTGTCAGGGAAGACAGTTTTGTGACTTTCTTAGCAAGCTATCCATAAAGAATCCTTTTCTGATTGCATGTACTATGATTATTAACTCATGGGATCCCTCATTAAGCTTCCTAGAATATGTACTGTCTAATCCTATACTTGGCAGAGGCATCCCATCACCAGCAATACAATCTCCCCTTTCATAGTGTAGACCTGTCACTGAGAAGTGGCTTCCCATCAAGGGACTCTTCCGGACTCCTTGCAAGTTAGATGTGATCATAATACTGGGTTTTGGACCATGAAATAAAAGACCCTTCCAGGTGTCTCTTACTTCCATGTTTTTTTCCCTTTCAGCTGGAATGAAGACATTCCCACCATGCCCTCCTGGCAACCTTAGAAGTCACATGTTATAAATGGCCGGGCCTCGGACATGGCTATGTGGAGAGCCACCCTGCCATCCTGTTCCCTACCCAGTCTGTTACAGGAGCAAGTCTATTGTGTTTGAGTTATTGCATATTTTTAGGTCTTTGGAGATAGCAGTTAATCTAATTAATACACATACATTTTCCGGGCACTAGTTGTTAATTACAGCGAGAGATTTATGGGATGGGTGACTGAGTATAGCAAGACAGGATTATAAATTCATTTATTTCACAGAAGACAAATGAAGTGATTAGACCTACCAAATTTTGGGAATCATTGTAAACAAGCAGAATCCTTTCCTCAGTCACTTGGGTAGATGACCAATTCAGGATATTATTTATTACATTTTAAGTTATTAAAAAGCATGCCATATGTACAAAAAAATGATTAATTTTACCTTTATTTTAAGCTGATGAAAAAAGATATCAATTGTACCCCCCACCCAGTTTGGGTTGTTCTAAAAATAAATCTTCATCTTATGAGACAGCATCAGTGAACTCTCATAAAATGCTCTCATGGTTGGAAAGGGCAATATAAGGTGTTGAGAAATAGGAGTTGAAGATGCCAATGGTAGGAGCCATTTCCATGGCAATTTCATTTCCATTGCTTTGCTACTTCCACCTTGGGCTTAGAGTTTAGTCAATCAGAAACGGACCCCAGAAATTGAAAAATTGTTCTTGATTTAAAAACACATCCACAAAAAGCCACGGAAATACAGAAGTGAGGCAGCACCAAAGCTTCTGAGCAGAGGTGGACGTGCCTCTGGTTTCTCCAGCAATTCCCACTGGTGTTTTCGTGACACAACAGTCTGTTGCAATCACTTGTAGAAAGGGGTGGAGTGACAGCTGGAATGCGAAGAAATGTGCACAATCAGAGCTCTCTCAGCTTTGCCGAAACTCAATGCCCCCGTGGGAAGGTCTTGCAACAGATGTTCTGTTCAGCAAAAACTTTGCAAACCAAGGGGTTACTGCAATAAACACCACTTGTGATGAACAAGATTTGTAAGTTGACATTTATTTTTTACAAATGTTTGTCTTTCTCACTATACAACCAACTGTATAAGGACAGAGACTATGTCAGCACTGTACTGCCAGACCCTGGCACACAGTAGGCACTCAATAAATATATGTTGGATGCAAGGATGGATGGAAGGATGGATTCTATCAAGTTCAACCATGGGTAGGAACATTTGCTGCCAAGGGGGAGGCACTTGGGGAAAGAGAAAACATAAGATAAAATACATAGATGCATATGACTTTTAGTGTTTGAAACTGGGATTGAATTAGTCTCAACAAATCTAGATAATTTCCTCTTCCAATGCCCAAGCCACACTTTTCTAACACTTTGAAACCTAAAAGTAAATACCTTCCCAATGTTTGCTGGTAGGAAATGCTTTAATAAAAATGCAGTTTCTAAGTTGCAATGGCATCATTCAGAGAAAGGACGTTACTCTTAGACCCAGACCTCAAAGGCGACAGGTGTCAGCAGGCACCATGGCTCCTCCTCCAGCATGGCTTGCTTCTCGCAGCTTGAATGTGGAAAACAGGTTCACGTACTGGCTGGTAAGTAGGAGGAACTGATCGGCAAGAAGCTTGTGGTGGGCAGTACGAGGCAACAGTATTTTACTGGCCACAGTGTCACTGGATTTCACTCTCTGTTCTGGCATTAGGAAGAATTTTATGCCTGGGCACAGTAAAAAAGTTTTCCTTTAGTCACATTACTCGAAGAATAAGTTGACTATAGCCCAACAGCCCTTGTCCACATTCCAGCACTTCGTTTATGATTATTCCGAGCCAAACATCTGCCCGTGCAGGTAGTCCTTCTAAACAGCCTCCTTTTGGGGTCCAGGTGCTTGGTCAGTTTCACACCCAGTGCCATCTGTCTCATTGCCCAGCACCAGAAAGCAAGTAGAGTCATCCTGGTGTGAAAAGACACCAACCTGGCCACAATCTCAGGGACAGGGTCAGATTCAGTTGACCTGAGCACACCTGTTCAACATATTCAAATGTCTTCATCCCACCCACCCACATGAGATGGTACCCGAGCCCTGAGGTCTGTGTCCCAAGAACCACAGTTGAGAAGTCTCCATGGCAGCTTCACTGTTGTTCCAAAGCCTGGGTATTGTAGCAGCCTGGGGGCAGGTTGTCCCTGATGTTCTCCAGGTTCTTCACATCAGCCAGAATCCCATCTATGTTCGTCTCCAGCAAATGGAGGTGGCCCCTCTGCCGACGTGCCCTCTCTTCCAGCTCTGACATCAAGGGCCGCAGTTGGCTATTGATCTGGGTCTTGGCTCGGAAAAGTTTCTGCTCCAATAAGGTCAGCCCCTCTTCATCCACACTGCCAGGCTGGTCTATTTTAGGGAACGAGACAGAGGTTAACATCGAAAAGCTGTGGTTAGATCTTGAATATGTGTACTCTTTAGGCCAAGTGCGGTGGCTCAAGCCTGTAATCCCAGCACTTTGGGAGGTGGAAGTGAGAGGATTGCCTGAGCCCAGGGGTTCAAGACCAGCCTGGGCAACATGGCAAGACCTCGTTTCTACAATAAATCAGAAATGTAGCCAGGCATGGTGGCACCCGCCTATGGTTCCAGATACTTGGAAGACTGAGGTGTGGAAGGATTGCCTCAGCAGGTTGAAGCTGCAGTGGCCATGAGCGTGCCACTGCACGCCAGCCTGGGCGACAGAATGAGACTCTGACAAAAAAAAAGATCTTATTTTAAATTAGAAATAATCTAGAAAAGGTTTTGAGAGCACTAGCCTAGTTACTTGGTTATAAACAACCCTGCCCAAGACTCTGAGCTCTACAGTTCAGCAATATCAAGTCTGAATTTCCCCTTCTGTGTTAGGGTCAATAGTTCATGCTCTGCAAAGACGAAACTGAAGGTCACAGGGGACTGAGCATATCCAAGCTGTCTACCTAACACAGATCATCCCTAGGATTAGAGTCAACTCCAAATGATGCTTTCTGAACCACCCTTAGGAAATATCTTGCTGTTTTCTATTAGAAGACCTTTAGAAACTGGCTGATCTTCAGGGTTTACAGAGGCCAAAGTATGCTTTGCTATTTGGGGGATGGATTCCAGCTGTTAGCTGGAATGATGTAAGACTTCATTCTGGCCTAAAGCAATGGGAATCTGGCTAGAGAGTAGTTAATTTCCAATATAAAATGTAACTACATTTGTTCAGGTGCATCTTACCCATAAGCAATCCAAAACTAATGTCAGCATGAAGGGCACCTGGCCAGACCCACTTAGTTCGAAAAGGCTGGAGTGGCTCTTGGTCTACTCAAACTCAAGGTCAAGTTGCCTCACATTTCTGAGTTGCAGTGATACTATTTGACTACATGAGCTTATTAGAACTAGAGCAATTAATTTGTTATTGTTCCAGGATTCAGGTGAGCACATAGAATAGAAACAATACCATAATAAAAAAGTTGATCCAATGGATATATCCTTCATCTGGGAGCAGGGGAGAATTTAGGGTTGTATGGCATGCAGAGAAAGTTAAGCTTGGGAACAAAGCATGTCCAGGGAGAGGCAGCATGAGCTACTAGGAAAGAACAGGAGCGCTGGGGACAAAAAGATCTCAGTTCGAATCTTCTCTCCTCCACAATGTACTAGGTGACCTGCAGGGCATTGCTAGCCTCTCTGGGGCTCAGTTCATTCCTCTGTGAAATAAAATAATAACAATAATAAGGACCAGCCAGGCACAGTGGCTCAGGCCTGCAATCCTAGCACTTTGGGAGGCCGCAGCAGGAGGATCGCTTGAGGCCAGTAGTTCGAGACCAGCCTGGGCAACATTATGAGACCCTGTCTCTATTCTTAAACATTAAACATTGAATTAAATTAAAATGCAAAAACCCACCCCATAGGACTTTTAGAAGACTTAACGGATATTACACCATGAAAATCCCTGGCTTAGTACCCAACACGGTAAATGTGTAATAGTTCCTCCTACCTTTCTCTCCCCACTCTCTCATTTTCTCTTTAAAGGCTCCATTAATTTCATTACCTTTTTAAAGAACACTAAACAATGCTGCTAAGGTCTTAACTGGGGAGTTTTTTTTTTTAATACTTAGAGAGTATTTATTCTTTGGGGCTCATTGGATCACAAAGCAGACCCAAGAGTGTAACAACACAGACAATATTGGTCTCAGGGTGATGATGACACTCTTCGGAAAAATCTGGTTTGAAAGTTGTTCCACTGAACTAGAAGAGCAGAGCCAAGCCTTTTCCCGAATGTCGCTGGCATCTGTGCCTGAATCTCTAGTTCCACATTGGCTTTAGTCCAAGCTTGACTTAAAAAAAAAAAGACCAAATGAGAATTTGATAGCCAGAATTTTAATCAAAATCAGTTTTCATTTGGGAATGACTCTGTGGGGAAACCTGATTCTCTGCCACACTGTGCTATCGAATCCATTTTATCCTATAATTGTGCAGTATCTTGTGGACAGACTATCTTCACATTCCTCCTGGGTTATCTGTCCAGGCAGCTCAAATTTCTCCAGTTGGTTACATCGAAGATATATCTTTGGTTTGGGGTTGAACAAACAACAGAATCAGGAAGTGATTCTTGACTTCATGACAGGGAGAATCTTCCTTTACATCTTCCCTGTCACCACTCTCTGCCTTAGAGCAGGCTCCTGTCATCTCTCTCCTTGATTCTTTCAACAATATCCTAAGTGGCCTCAACCTGCCTTCTAAGCCTCCTGCAAGCTCTCCTCCACTTAGCCACACTAGTGATCTTTCTGAAATATACAGTGTGATGTTTGGATGCTCAAAAATGTCCACTGGCATCTCAGGATCAAGGCCAGACTTTTTTTTTTTTTTTTTTTTGAGTTGGAGTCTCACCCTGTCACCCAGGATGGCTAGAGCCACTAGAGTGGCTCATAGCCTCCACAGCCTTGACTGCTGGGCTGCAGGAGATCCTTTCACTTCAGCCTTCCAAGTAACTGGAACTGCAGGCATTGTAGACAGGAGGTCTCACCATGTTATCCAGGCTGGTCTCGAATCCATGGGCTCAGGCAATCCTCTCGCCTCTGCCTCCCAAAGTACTGGGATTACAGGTTGAGCCACTGCGCCCCCAAGGTCTGACTTCTTACCAGGACCTTCAAGCTGTCCAATCTTCTGTGAAATTGCCTGAATACACTCAATTTATTGACCCACAGATCTCCACCCCCAACTACAATAGGTGCTCAGTGATCCATCTTAGAGAAGGCAAAACAGAATGCAAAAAGTGTAAAGTAACCTTCCCCAAGGATCTGGGCCTGGAAACAATGCAAATTTCCTGATATCCTTAAGGGAAGTTGCGATCCTATTCATTGGGGCTGGGTATAGGGAATCTTCTCAAGAAAAGTCCTGGAGCATGGGGCTGGTGGGTTATAGATGATCCTCATACCCATTAGGTGTAGGATGCTGTCCAATGTGTTGAGTGTATCTTGGATTGTAACTCCAGCATTCTTGGCTCTGGTATCAACCCTCTGGGCTTCTGTAATCACCTGAGGAAAAATAAGTACAAACCAGCCTTGAAGAGGTATCTTCCACACAGGCAAGTTTAAAGGGCTCTTCCGTGGAAGCAGGAGGAACTCACCATCTGCACTGCATCCAGATCTGTGTCAAACTTCTGCTCCTTCCTTGCCAATTCTCCCTCCACGTCCCTCATCTCACTCTTTAGAGTGGCCAGTCCCTTTTCCATGGCCAAGGCTCCATCTGCTGTCACATTGGCTTCCAAGTTCAGACTCCCTATCTCCTGGGAGAAGAAAAGGAGCCAAGGACGGAAGGAGGGATAGGCGTGAGGCACAAAAACATCCCAAAGACAACTGTAGGAAAAATACAGCTGTAGCCAGGCCCTGAGGGGTGTCCGTTAGATAAATAATGGGAGAATCTGATTCAGAGACACACCCTTCCCCAAGCTCTGCCTCAAACACATTACATTCGGGGTATGTCTCTAGGGACTAGGAGGTCAGCGCTGAGACACTGTTTCCCTCTCAGTTCGATGCTCAGCGAATGTGGAACACAATTGGGAAACATTGGGAAAACCCAGAGGACAAGAAACTCACATCCTTCTCTGCCACGTTCCTTTGCTGCCATTGTCTTTTTTTTTTTTTTTGGAGTTGGAGTCTCACTCTGTCGCCCAGACGGGAGTGCAGTGGCCGCTCCCAGCCACCGCAGCCTCAACCTGCTGGGCTCCAGCGATCCTTCCACCTCAGCCTTCCGAGTAGCTGGAATTACAGGCGCACGCTACCATGCCCGGCTAATTTTTGATTTATTGTAGAGATGAGGTCTCGCCAAGCTGCCCAGGCGGGTCACGATGCTATTGTCTTTTGAAAGGCTTTATTAGGATCCCTGAGACAGTTGAGTTTGGAGTGCAGAGACTATATGGGCTACAGCATCGAGTTTTTGTTTTTGAAGGAGAAAGCTTATCATCAATAAACTGTTATTAAGCCAAGGTCAGTAGCTCACACCTGTAATCCCAGCACTTGAGAGGCCAAGGCAAGAGGATTGCTTAAGCCCAGGAGTTTGAGATCAGTCTGGGCAACATAACAAGACCTTATCTCTACAAAAAAATTTAAAAATTAGCCAGATGTGGTGGCATGTGCCTGTAGTCTCAGCCACTTGGGAGGCTGAGGTAGGAGACTGAAGCTGAATGGCTGAACAATATTATGGAACCCCCAGAGAAGGAAACATTTATGGTCCTTCTTGTATACATCAAGGAGGTGGTGACTGTGGTGAGCCGTGATCTTGCCACTGTACTACAGCCTAAGTAACAAAATGAGACCCTGACTCAAAAAATAAATAAATAAAATCATGATTAAGCATCAAATTGCAGGTATCTCTATGCTAGCAGCTGTATAAAGAGACACACAAGAAATTGGTCTCTACTCTCAAGGGAAAAATTAGAAATTAGTTTTTCAAGTTACCAAGCCCAGATACTAAGGCTGAAGAGTTCAGATACTAAGTGTTCACTCTGGGCTTTCTGAAGGCTTTCTGGGCTTTCATATGCTTTCTCAAAATTATGCTTAATTAGGAGCTGAGAAGTTCTCTATCAGCTGAGAAGTATTCCCTCTAGTCTAGCATTGAACACATGGCTCATAAGTGCAGCTTGTCAGTACACTGAATGTCCTTAAAGAGAGGAAGTAGCCCTTTCTTACGTCCACATCCCCAGTGCTAACACACTGTGGAAGGAAAGAAAAAAGTGGAGCTTAAACATAGAACATAGACTGAAACAAAGGATCTAGAACTCCGAAATTTTATCACCCAGAATCAAACACTGGTGATCCTTGTTTTGAGTTGAACTGTATCCCTAGAGGATACACTGAAGTCTTAAGAACACAAGCTCAGCCGGGCTCCATGACTCAGCCTGTAATCCCACACTTTGGGAGGCTGAGGTGAGTGGACTGCCTGAGCCCGCGGGTTCGAGACCCGCCTGGGCAACTTGGCGAGACCTCATCTCTACAATAAATCAAAAAATTAGCCGGGCGTAGTAGTGCGCACCTGTAGTTCCAGCTACTTGGAAGGCTGAGGCGGAAGGATTGCCGGAGCCCAGCAGGTAGAGGCTGCGGTAGCCAGGAACGGCCATTGCACTCCAGTCTGGGCGACAGTGAGACTCCAACAGAAAAAAAAAAAAAGAACACAAGCTCGTCCAGACATAGGGTCGCTGCAGACGTGTTAGCTATGGGAGATCATACTAGAGTAGGGTGGTCCCTCCTTCCAATATATGTCCTTGTAAGAGGAGAAAGTGACATCCAGGGAGAAGAACACCACGTGTTGACACAGGCAGAGATGGGAGCAACGCAGTTGCAAACCACGGAGCACCAGGGACTGACAACCACCACCAGAAGCCAGGGAGGGGCAGGGAGGGATTCCACCCAGAGCCTCAGAGGGAACACAACCTGCTGACACCTTATTTGGGATTTCTAGTCTCCAGAACTGTGAGAAAATGCATTTCTGTTGTTTGAAGCCACACAGTTGATGGTACTCTGTAATAGCATCACTGGAAATGTAATACAGTCATCTCTGTAAAAAGTAATTGTGGATGGTTTTTCTTGAAAATGAGGACTTTGACACTCAGTCATTCACAACCCTGTGAGTCGAGCCAACAGAAGGAACAGCTGTGTGGATCTGGAGCTGACAGAGGCCACGACAGGACTCTGAGCTGCAGGGTGAAAAGGAGCTCAATGGGCTCCTTCCTTCCACACCCTCCACCCCCCAACTCTGCACCATCTCCATCTCTCTCTACCTGCTCGATGGCACCGGAAATCTCCAGGGCCTCCCGGGCCGCATTCTTGGCCCGCTGAGCATCAGCAGCAGCGCTCCCCAGGGCTGTGTCTGCCTGCTGGGTCTTGTCACTGGCACCTGCAACCTTCTGGCTGATGGAAGAGAGTCTCTTCATGGCTTCTTCCGCTTCTGCTTTTCTGTCTTCAACCTGCAGGTCAAACTCTGAAATGAAGAAGAAAGAAAAACTGCCATGAAGATGAAAGCACACTTAAAAACATGTGAAAGGGACTGACGTTTTGAAGAAAAAATTCTGGAAAGAGTGTTATGACTGACTGTGGCCAGAACGACTCTTTCTTACCCAAGAAAAAGCATCTTAAAAGAAGCATTGGTGAGGCTACAATCAGCCCTTTGCTTAGAAAAACCGGCAATCAGCCACTGCAGTTCCCACCAGCATATTAAGACCTCAAAGAGTATTAAGACCTCAAAGTGGATTAGAAGCAGGTAAAATCTTTGAAGCCCAATGCTTAAGCCGGAGCCTCAAGCCTTAAGTTCCAATGATAAGAGCTGGAGTTTGGTTTGAATGGGCAGAGAAGTACTTTCTGTGAAGAAAATCCCAAGACTTTAGGAGTGTTTCTCTTTTGTGCTTTAGTGAAGAAGCTGGAGATTTCAACAAAATCTCTGCAAGGCACAAACCCAAATCTCCAGGGATCCAGATGCAGTGACAAAAGTGGCTCTGTCTTCACCACAAAGCAACCATATCAGTTCCATATGGGAACCAACCAAGCTACAAAAGAAAAAGGAAAGAGATCTGTACAGTAGTGATGTGCTGGATCTGTGAGGGAACTTTGAGATCACTTAGTTTAAGTTTTTCCCTTCAAAGAAGAAAATATCAGCTTCTAGAAAGGCTATGTGACTTGCCTACGGTCACGTGGCTCGCTTGACCTGGTCAGACAGCCCAGCAGAGATCAGAACCCAAGCCTTCTGACAGTTAGCTCAGTTCTTTCCACTATATTAAATATTAATGAGATTTTTGCCTTAGAAAGATATTTACTAAGCATCTATTAATACCCCAATATGCCTACCGCTTAGAGAGATACAAGAGGATTCAAAATAAATCAGTCATGGCTCTATCCTTGAAATATTCAAGTGACTAAACCAAGAATTACTGACCTCTGAGGTTCTTGAGGATGTTCTCAACTTCATAAAAAGTGGCATTGCCCATACTTAGTGCTTCTTGTGCTCTGCTTTTAGCAAGATTGGCACGGGAAAGCAACTGATCTGATTTCTGGAAATAGAACAAGATTAGAGGAAGTACATTCCTGCTAGCAAAATCCCTCAGACATATTTCTCTTTATGACGACAGAGTGCTGTGATTCACCACGAGTCTAAGCATGCTGTAGCAACCCCTCAACAGTCTGGGACAGAGCCCACTTTGTATGTCAATGACACATCTCACATGGAGAACAGTCTCAAACTCTAGGCTACCATGAGGGACAGGAACAGTTTTGTAAACCATAATGTTAAATTCTAGAAAGTTCCTGAAGTCAAACAATAGCTAGAGCAGAACCAAAAAAGGCCTAAGAGGCCTTGGTCCTATTCCTAGGTTTGAGGGCTGATTTAGTGGGTGGAGCTGAGCTAATCACAGCAAGATCTCTGCATCAATGTCACTCCCTCTGCAAGTAATGACCTCCAGAGAGCTTCTGATGATTCTTCTTGCCATATCTATCCATGGTAGGCACTCAGGGCGTGTTTGCTGAGTGAGTGAATTAACAAAAGGATACCTGTCTCCCGTTCTTTCCATTCTGTAAGAGCTGCTGGGCCTCTTCTTCCCAGTTTCCCCGGTTGCTTTGCACATGCTTGAAATCATCCATGTGCCTGGTCACCAGGCTTGAGAGAGAATCAGCTTTTTCTTTGATCCTCTTTACTTCTGCCTGTGAGCCCAAAGAAATAAACGAGTTTGACTTTCTGCCTAGCGGTTGCCACATCAGCCTTGTTCTGACCTGGCGTCATTGTTTAAAAACAGCAACAGCCTTAAGAAGCCAGGAAAGTAGTCACTTGCCATCCAGGCCCCAAACCCAACAGAAATGAGGTGGTATGCCCAATGAACATCAGGCATCACGTCTCCCAATCATGACCAGACTTTGTCTGGTTCTTTTTTTTTTTTTTTACTTTTTCTTGTTAGTTTATATGTACATGCGAACATATGTCCATGGGACTCATGACTGCTTTTTGCTGTAGTTAGTAAGCTGGATCTTCTTAATCTAATAAATTTGAGATAGTTAAGGGAATTGATGACAGAAACAATGCAAAACTTTCGAGCACAAGTCTTCTCAGTAGCTGTGCATAGACATACTGTAGTTCAATCCAAGTGTGAGCATAAATCTTCATAATAATGTCCCACAGGTTTCAACACTTCCCAGAACTAGGGAAGAGACAGAAAACTTCTTTTTTTTTTTTTTTTTTTGAGTCAGGGTCTCATTCTGTCGTCCATGCTGGAGTGCAGTGTCACGCTCTCGGGCACTGCAGCTTCCACCTCCTGGACTCAGGCCATCCTTCCACCTCAGCCTTCCAAGTAGCTGGAACTACAGGCATGTGCCACCACACTCAACTAACTTTTCTTAATGTATTGTAGAGACAAGGTCTCACCAAGTTGCCCAGGTTGGTCTCAAACTCCTGGGATCAGGCAATTCTCTCTCTTCAGTCTCCTAAAGTGCTGGGATTATAGGTGTGAGTGAGCCACTGAGCCTGGCCAAGATAGAAAACTTTTATCCACTAATAGGTTTGGGATGGGACAAGGACTTTCCAGAGACCAGGAATGGGGTTTAAGAAAAAGGAAATGGATAACGAGAAGGATAAATACTCTTCCTACTTCAAAGCAAGAAAGGTCAACATGGAGAAAAAGCTGAATGGCTGAACAATATTATGGAACCCCCAGAGAAGAAAACATTTATGGCCCTTCTTGTTACATCAAACACATAGACCAGACACCCTCACCTGAAAGGCCACATCGTTGACTCCCTGAAGTTGAGACATAGAATTCAGGAGGCGGAGACTATGCTGATAAGACCTATCTGCTTCAATGTCAGTCTGAATGGCCTGCCTTGATAATTGCTGGGCCAGGGACTTGGTTTTCTCCAATCTGGGGTTGAGGGAGAAGGAGACGGGGTTAAAAAAAGAGGATCTTGATAAAAGCAAAAATTAATTCTGTTAGTTTTTTTCCCTCCTCTTCCTCCTCCTTCTTCTTCCTCTTCCTCGTGTGTGTGTGTGTGTGTGTGTGTGTGTGTGTGTGAGAGAGAGAGAGAGAGAGAGAGAGAGAGACAGGGTCTGGCTCTGTATGTCCAAGCTGAAGTGCGGTGGCACAATCATGGCGCACCACAGCCTTGACCTTTTGGGTTCAGGCAATCCTTCCACCTCAACCTCCCAAGTAGCTGGGACTACAGGCGCATGCCACCAGACCCAGCTCATTTTTTACTTTTTATTTTTGTAGAGACATGGTCTTGCTCTGTTGCCCAGGCTGGTCTCAAACTCCTGGGCTCAAGTGATCCTTCTGCCTCAGCCTCCCAAAGTGCTAAGATTACAGGCATGAGTCACCTCGCCTGGCCCCTGTGGTCTTTTTAAAGAATGTAGTGGGAATAACCAGAAGAACCAAAAGATTATGTATCTGATATGGGTCCCTCTCCACAATCTAAACATAAACCTTTTAGTTAATACGGTTGGATCAGAAAAATTCACCCCAAGTTTCTGAGTTGTTGATAACAGAAATATATTATCTTTATAATCCCCCATGCCATCAGATGAGTTTGCTCACACCCTTCAAACACCACTGGGGGTAACTGTACCTCCAAGTATGGCAATCTCTCAATCAAAACATAAATATTACTTCATCAACATTTTCTTCTTCTAGTCTTAAAAATAATCTACTTTTCTCCAATGAGAAAATAATTTTTATCTGAGGAATGCAAGTACTTTTCAACCATCAGGTCCAGAGACACATTACAAATGAGACAGCAATCATATCCTACTTGCTATTGTCACAAGTAGCTAGAAATTAACCTAATAACACCATATTGGACAGTATCCCACACCCTAAAGCTTAACAATGTATAGCCAATCAATGGTTAATGTTCTTTTAATGTAAATTCTAGGCAAGTAACTCGAGAACTGCCTCTTCTTTCTCTTTAAAAAATCCACTTATAGTTGCTGCTCATCAGAGTGTATATTCAGGGCAACTTGAATTGATGCTCCAGGGTTGCAATCCTCAAGCTTGGTCCAAATAAACTCTCTATTTAGATTAATGTTACCTCAACTTCTTACACTCTCATTATCTTCTCCCTCTTATTATTCTTAAATGCACACATGTGCGCGCACACACACCTTATATATACAAACATATGGTAGAGACAGGTTCTCACTATGTCGACCAGGCTAGTCTTGAACTCTTGACCTCAGTTGATTCCCCTGCCTCGACCTCCCAAAGTGCAGGCATTACAAGCATGTGCCACCGCGCCCAGCCTAACAATATATTTTTTAAAGTGACAAGGTGCCCCTCAAGTACAACCTGCACTAGACCCTGGAAGGATCCAGGGTATAAGGGTTCACATGAAACCTGTGGAAACATACTTTCCCCTAAGTCCTTGCACCACAGCACCATCCAGGCTGCCGCTTCCGCCTCCCTCGCCCAGAGCCTTGCGCGCCAGGGACAGCGCCTGTGTGGAGTAGTCCTCGGTTTCCCTTGCCAGTTGCTCCATGTTACTGGCTGACTCAACATGGCTGGAAGGATTACAAACAAAGAATTAGACTTTTCATAGCAAAGGGCTTCCTTTAGGTCGTTCGTTTAAATGAAGGGCGAAGATGAAGGGAACTGGTGTGACTCAGAAACACCCAACAGAACTGACCCAGACTAGATGGAATTAGAGGCACTAGCAAGAAGCAGAAGGTGTTCTGGAGAACAGACTTCGTGTCATAGACCTGTGGTGATCCCTCTCGTTAATGGCATCATCACTGGAAGCCTGGAGTGGGTGGGAGCAGTCACAGGGTGCAAGACACACATCCGTCGTAAGCCGGTTTCCTCAGGAAGAAACCACTAGATCCTACTTCACCCAGGATCCAACCTCTACTCACTTTGATGGCAACTCACCACTCACCAAGGGGACAAAGCATGTCGATAAAATTTCCCCGATGCTTGTGTCCTCCTGGTTCTAGATATTTACCACAACCACACACTGTGCTGGGGGCAGAGAATGCAAATTCAAACAAAAGTAAATCCTGCCCTCTGGAAGCTGACAAGCTAGGGACAGGCAGGAAGAAAGGAGGAGAGGTAGGGCCAGGCTGAGGATGTGGATGGAAATAAATGAGAGAAAAGAAAAAAACAGGCTCAGGAGGCAGCTCCCGCTACAAAGACAGGAGCCAGCCCTCTTCCGCTGACTGAATTCCACTTGGGATTAGCAGAGCCTGCCACCCTGCTGAGCACTCTGCAGAGAGCAAACCTCTTAAACATGATAGGATTTCCAGTCAGACGCAAGGATGAAGGGAGCTGCCTGTTACACTGGGTCCCTGCAGAGCCAGTTTCCAGGAGGAAGTCTCCCCCACAGACTTGGCCCTCACAGACCAGCAAACAACTGGTTGCTACTTGTTCCCAGGCTTGGTATGGGAGCCTGGGAGTCCCTGAAAGCTGCAGAGCTTTCTTTCCAAGGGCTGATTCATTTCATGTGGCCGGAGGAGTTACATCTGACATACTCCAAAGTCATATTGTGAGTCACAGAGAAAGCTGGGCAAGAAACACCCCCACCCCCAACTCCTGCCAAAGGACCCTGCCCAGTGGCCACCTACATACACTCAAAGACAAGTGCTTAGAAACTGGCTTCAAGGTAGGGGACGGCTGAACCTGGAGAGAATGAATGGGGTGCCTGGGTCCTGAATACCCTGCAGTCTTTTTCAAGTCTGGTCTTGCAGGCCCAAAGCAGAGGTGTCCGCTAATGCTGCTTACCTGTCTGCCAATCTCATGGCCTCCTGAGCCAGACTTGTAAAGCCATTTGGTCCCATGTAGTGCTCTGAGGGAGGAATATTCTGTGGAAAAAGGAGAACTGATTAAGCCTTTGCACTTGGCCATGAAGCCTAAGCAAGTGTAGCATCTGTCTTGTCAGAGTCACTTGGTTAGCCACTCAGGGTTCCAGACCCTAACACCATATCATTCTGTTTTTTAAAAAAGTATAGACAAAGAAAGAAGAACTCCAAGTTCAAAAAGGTCTGTATATATAGATGCATCAAATGTACATACATGTACATATTTTTATTTTTTTGAGTTGAAGTCTCACTCTGTTGCTCAGGCTGGAGTGCAGTGGCAGGATCTCTGCTCACTGCAGAGATGACCTCCTGGGTTCAGGTGATCCTTCCACCTCAGCCTCGCGAGTAGCTGGGACTACAGACACACACCACCATGCCTGGCTAATTTTTTAAAAATTTTTATTTGTGTAGACACGAGGTCATGCTACATTGCCCAGGGTGGTCTCAAACTCCTGGGCTCAAGTGATCCTCCCATCTTGGCCTCCAAAAGTGCTGAAATTACAGGTATGAGCTACGGTATGTGGCTTACATGTACACATTTTTATATATGTTTTAAGTCTGGTAAACTATATACCAAGTTTTAATCATGGTTATTTAGTAGAAATGGGATTTTAGGGGATTTTAAAATTTATTTTCTACATTTTCTACAATAAACATTTTTGCAATAAAGGGAAAAATCCATACACATTTTAATATAATTTCCTCATCATAGCAGCTGATTATCTGCCAATTTCCTTTATTCTTCTCCCACTCGTACGTTATTGTCACCATAGCCTTCTTTCGTCAAAAGAGCATTCAATCAAATCTCTCTTCCTCCTACCACATCACAAGCTACATAGCTCAAAAATCATTCTGGGCCAGGCACGGTGGCTTAGCCTGTAATCCCAGCACTTTGGGAGACCAAGGCGAGTGGATTGCCTGAGCCTGGGGGTTCGAGACCAGCCTGGGCAACTTGGTGAGACCTCGTCTCTACAATAAATCACAAAAAAAACTAACCGGGCATGGTGGCGTGCCTCTGTACTTCCAGCTACTTGGAAGACTGAGGCAGAAGGATCACCTACGCCCAGCAGGTGGAGGCTGCGGTAGCCGTGAGCGTGCCACTGCACGCCAGCCTGGGCGACAAGAGTGAGACTCCAACTCAAAAAAAAAAAAAAAAATCATTCTGGCAACACTCTCCTCCATTTTTCAAAACCATGTCTTTCTTGGGCCAGCCCCTCCCTCCTTCTCTTTCTTCTTTCCCTCTTCATTCACTCACTCATGTCTTTATTCTTCCAATCATTCATGCAGCAGACACACTGTGCTGTGAGCTGAGAATGCAAATACGAACAAAAGCAAATCCTGCCCTCTGGGAGCTGACAAGCTAGAGACAGGCGGGAAGAAGGGAGGAGAAGCAGGGCCAGGCTGAGAATGTGGATGGAAGTAAATGAGCGAGAAGGACACAATGCGGTAAGATGAGAAATCGCAGCAGACCAAAGACATAAAGCACAGCAGTGACTGTTGCAAGGAAGAAGTCCAGTGACCTGCCAGGTGAGCCAGAGACAGAAAGGGAGCCAGTGAGACCCACAGGTGGGTTGCGCAACACTGCAGGGATTCTTGGGACTCGAAGGAACAAAACCTACTGCGTTCCGCAGGGAAGTTTCGCTCTCCGCCAGGCTCAGCCGCATCTGAGTGACCAGCCTGTGAGTATCCTGAACTCGGTTCTGATGCTGACTTCCCAGGGCCTGGAGCCTTTCCACGGTCCTCCCGAGGTCATCCAGACGTTGCCGGTAGCTGTTCTCCTGGCCCCGCACCTTGGCCAACTGGAGACCGAGGGACCTACTAGCACCTGAAAAAAAAGGAGACTGAACACCTTCTGGGTCAAGCATGGGGCCATCAGACATAACAGAGGATTGCCTTGCTTGTGGCAAAATGATAAAAACCCAATTGATAAATGCATGCAACTGGTCTTTCGTCTCCATCATTCAGGTCTCAGGGGAATGTCACAAACAGTCCTTCCATCTTTGCCAGGGCTGGCTGGAGACACCTGCTGAACTGCTGTCCAGTAGGTGCACAGAAGGTTCTATTACCTAGTGTAGGAATTCTTTCTAGGGTTATGAATTCTCCCTTGCCTGAAGGGAAGTTGGCTTTCATCACCTTCTGAAATCTGGGCTTCTTTCAGAATGTCCTGAAGGGCTTGCTCAGCCTGCTGCATCCTGCCTTCCAGCTCTGCATTGGGTATGGCTCCTCCACCAGCCGGAGCCTTCGCAATCAGGGCTTCCAGGCTCTGAAGCTGCTGCACAAACTGATCCATCTGAAACCACACAGGAAAGAAGACCCGAACAGAGGATGGAGACCATGGTCCAATACCAGGGAACTGGCAGATAATAAAAGTCCAGAAATGCTTGACACGTCATGGTGGTTAAAATTTAGACTCTTGGCCAGGCGCAGTGGCTTATACCTGTAATCTGAACACTTTGGAAGGCTGAGGCAAGAGGATTGCTTGAGCCCAAGAGTTTGAGACCAGCCTGGGCAACATAATAACACCTTGTCTCTACAAAGAATCAAAAAATTAGCTGGGTGTGGTGGTGCATACCTATAGTCCCAGCTACCTGGGAGGCCAAGGTTGAAGGGTTGCCTGAGCCCAGGAGGTCGAGGCTGCAGTGAGCTGTGATTGTGCTACTACTCCATCCTGGGCAGAGTGAGACCCCAACTCAACAACAACAACAAAAATGTAGACTCTGGAGCCTAGATTCTTTGGGTCCAAATCCCGGCCCACTACTCACTAGCTGCATGATTGTGGGCAAATCACTTTCTTTACCTATAAAATGGCGATAATAAAAAAAATAATAAAATCTCCTAGAGTTATTATTTGGGCTATAAGAGTTGATATTTTTAAAGTGCTTAGAACAGTGTCTGGCACAAAGGAAGTACTACACACACACACACAAAAGAGTTGAGTTTGTTCTACATTTGGACTTCTATTTTGGGCCTTTTTCTTCCCTGACCCTCACTCCAGAAAAAATAATGATTAATAATTAACAAAACAACATCAAGCTCATTCTTCTCTGGAATTCGAATGAGAAATTTCTGGAGGCCATTCCAAGTTGGAAAGCCTTGGCACCTTCTGGATGCCTCCTGTCTTTTATGTTTGTTTTTCTTAATTTGTTTTATAAGAACATCTCTTGGGGAGGGAAATAGAGCTGGAAAGTGGCATATTATAGTGGAAAGAACACTGAAGTTTTAATGGAAAGAGTAGGGGCATGGGTGAGAATCCTGGCTCCACCTAAACATATAACTTTGAAATATTGTAAGTATTTTGAGACTTTGTTTGACCAGTGAAAACTGAGATCAGAATATTTTTTTCTTCCAATTCGATTAAGTTATCATGAGTTCCATATAAAAGAGTATCTGCAAAGAGGTTTTGAGACTGGTATATATAAGAATTAAAAACCTGAAGTACTATTACTATATAGAATGTTTTAAAATGCAGAGATTTTGAAATAAAGAAGTCATCACCTCTGCTGCCATCCCCAGAAGACTAGGGGGGTCCTAGGTGTGCATCAGAACCACCCAGTGGACACAAGGACTTGATTCTGTTGTTGGGAGAGGGGTTAGGAGAAGCATTCCCACCTGAATCTTCACTTGATTATAGCAAGCGGGGCAACTGGTTAATGCTGCGTGCTCACAGTTGGGGCCACCAAATCCTGGCTTGCATACACAGCTGCCATCACTTCGACACTCTCCAGGCTCCGAGCCCGTGGGGTTGCAGTTGCAAGCTAGAGACAAGAGACAGACACATCAAACTGGTCCCAGAAAATGGAGGTGCAGCAAAGATACACAGAAGAAGACCAAGACTCCAATGGCAGAGAATCTTTCTTTGCCCTTGCCAGCACAGATTGTGTTAGATTCATCTCTTGGCTACTCCTGCAAGCACATTCCTAATACACACAGGTCTTAGGAATCATCTAGCATCTTTGTGGATGCAGAAAGACTACAACCTTTCTGGTAGTTTCTTTTTTTTTTTTTTTTTTTCATTTCATTTCATTTTCTTCCTCCTGTTAACTGAAAGCCTGTTAAGTATTCTGTAGGCACTCTGGCTCTGTTCTCAAGGTGAATAACATTTCTTCTGGAACTGTTATATACCAGATATAGACATTTCCCTCTATTTTATGGATGAAAAATGTGAACTCAGAGGGGTGGAGTAATTTGTCCAGGGTAACACAGCAAGTAAACGGTAAGCTATAATGCAAGCTGAGAAAGAGCTAATGTTCCTTCTGTTCTGCTGCTTTTGAGGTAGGAAACACAGTAAGAAAGCAGTACCTTCACTCATTCAATCAAATTGACTGGGCACTTACTGTATGCCAGGTTCTGTTTTAGGAGTTAAGGATGTAACAGTGGGTGAGACACTGCTCTGACGATTACAGTGACTCTCTGGGTGATGGTCACTCTCTGGGTTATTGTATCTTCAGTGGTCACAAAACACTAATCATATATTGTCATTACTTGCATATACATTTATGTGCCCTCCTTATTAGCACACAAGTTCCCTGGGAGCTGGGATGACTTTTTCATCATTATAACCCCAGTCTGTAGGTAGGTCCACACTGGGTATATGTTGGCACTCGATAAAAGATAGTTGAGTGAAAAAAATGTATGATCTAAAGGCAGGGAAATCCCTACTGTTAACCTAGAATTACACGGAATATAATTAGGACACATAGCTAGAATTACAGAGAGTTTGCAAGTGCTTTTCTATATCTACCACTCTGAGTTAAATATTTTCATACATGTGAGGAAACTAAGGCTCAGAGGGATTAATATCACAAAATCAGCATAACACAAAAAGTGTGTTACAACACTGGACTTAAGCTCACTCCTGCTGGTGCCATGTGGACGCTTCCTGTCATGGGGTGCTTTGCAGCACATCACAGTTCAGAGGCTGCAGTCAGGGCTAGTTCTAGAAATCTCCTAGGGACTTGTGCCCCTGGGTAGAAGCCTCAGGCTGCACAGAGGTCCTCAGATATTCCCAGATGCAGACCCTGGTGAGAGTGGGTGACTGCAAGCTCCCTGGAGACCTCTGGGCCTGTCCGAGCAGAAAGGAGTCCTCCAGCCTGGGCCACTCTGGATCTTATCAAAAAGTTCCTGAGTTCTGGGCACCAGGGTCAGTCTGGGATGGGGTTGGTGAGGCAGGCCAGTTCCCTCTAGACGATAATACGTCCAATGTCTGGAAGGAGAGCAGGGCGGGAGGATCGATCAGCACACTCAGGCTTTGATCTGAAGCAGCCCTTAAGAATGTTTTACAGCCGCTGCTGCTTTGAAGCCGTCTCTTTAGGAGAACATCAACGGCTATCTTCTGTACATCAATCACGCTCACTTCCTAAGAGGGTCTCTTGAACTCCTTCACAACCCTGTCCCTCCCCACTGGAGTTTGCTCAGTCATTTCTTTTCTTTTCTTTTTTTTTCTTTTTTGAGTTGGAGTCTCACTCTTGTCGCCCAGACTGGAGGGCAGCGGCACGCTCATGACCACCGCAGCCTCCACCAGCTGGACTTAGGCGATCCTTCTGCCTCAGCCTTCCAAGTAGCCGGAACTACAGAGGCACGCCACCATGTCCGGCTAGTTTTTGTGATTTATTGTAGAGACGAGGTCTCTCCAAGTTGCCCAGGCTGGTCTCGAACCCGCAGGCTCAGGCAATCCTCTTGCCTCGGCCTCCCAAAGTGCTGGGATTACAGGTTGAGCCACCGCACCCGGCCTGCTCAGTCATTTCTTGCTCTCCTACGAGTTTGGCAGTCACTTCCCTGCCCACCACCTTGGGACTGGGCATAGGACGTGGCCCCATTTTATCTCCCTTTCCATATGGGCATTTAAACCTGATTTTCTCTGCTTCTTCCACCCAGCTTTAATCCAGCCAGTCTCCCTGCTGCAGGGGAAATGGGTCTTAAGGCCGTTGGTAGGTGGAATGTTCAGGCTGCTCAAGGGCCTGTTTAGTCACACAAACATAGTAGAATCACAACATGAACCGCCCTTGCCCCTACTTACGTGTGTACACACTGGCAAGCTCATATGTGCACACACACATCTCCACACACACACACAAACCCGTCTGGGGGTACAGTCCCACCTCGACACTTGTCTGCTGGGTTGGTCGCCAACGGATCCCCGAAGTAACCTGCTTTGCACTGGTCGCAGTAGATGCCGGCGGTGTTGTGGATACACTTCAAACACCTGCCCGTCAGCCGGTCACAGTTCCCAGAGGCATTGGGGTCCACATTGTTGTTGCACTGACAGGGCTGACAAGGCCTCACTGGGCCTCGCTCCCCAAAGGGGTCTCCGAAGTAGCCATCGGCACAAAGCTCACAGCGGGCACCTGGGGAGGAAAGAATGGCTAAGCCCTGGTTGTCATTCACTGGCAGCAAGACCAGACGCAGAGAACTGGAGGAGTAAGTCCCCACTAAAGACCAGGGAAACACACTTCCCCAGGGGACCCCAGAACAACACCCATGGAGCAGGGGCTGGTGCTCTCGAGGCTACCACAGATTTGAGGACCCAGCAGCATCCCTAGGAGGCTTAATTAGCTGGTCGGGAAAAAGCTAGCAGCTCCACAGAAGTGGGAAGATTCCAGCAATATCACCAAGGGTGCTGCTGAAGAAATCATTCTTTTAGACTCACCAGCAGAAGAATGTGACATTTCAGAGGCCACTAAGTTTTCCTTTACCCTGGTTCATTAAAAAAACTTAAACAAGTTGGATGTGGTGGCTCACACCTGTAATCCCAGCACTGTAGGAGGCTGAGGTGGGGGAATTGTTTGAGCCCAGGAGTTTGAGACCAGCCAGGGCAACATAGTGAGACCTCGTCTCTACAGAAAAGTACAAAAATTAGCCAGCCAGGCATGGTGGTGCACACCTGTAGTTCCAGCTACTCAGGAAACTGAGGCAGAAGGATTGTTTGAGCCCAGGAGGTTGAGGCTGAAGTGAGCCATGATTGTACCACTGCACTCCAGCAGGGGTGGCAGAGTGAGATCCCAACTCAAAAAACAAAAACCAGAAAAACAAAAACAAAAAAACAGAACCATGTAATTGATCTGATAATGTCATCTCCTAATTACAAATCTCCCAGAACAGCTTTAGATGTTTCCTTCCATAACTGTACACTCTGCCCTTCTCTTCCACATCGCCTCTTAGGCATCATAATACGATCTCTTTAAGATGTTACTTTTAGAATGAGTTTTTTTTGTTGTTGTTGCTGCTGTTTGTTTGTTTGTTTGTTTAGAGACAGGGTCTTGCTATGTTGCCCAGGCTGGTCTTGAAATCCTGGCCTCAAGTGATCCTCCTGCTTTGGCCTCCTGAGTGGCTGGGATTATAGGAGTGAACCACTATGCCTGGCATAATGAGCACATTTAGGTGAACCCCAAGTAATTATAATTTCCCAGAAATTTCTTGGAATAGAAGTGATTTAAACAAATTTACAGCATTAGGAGGAAACAGGTGGCGGAGCAGGCCCTTGGTCTTACCAGTGACCCCGGGGGGGCAGTTATTGCACACCACCTCTTCTGTCTCGGGCATCACCGAGCAGCTGAATCCATTATGACAGGGGCATGGCTTGCAGCTGCGGGGGTCATGAGGATCATTGTAGAAGCCAATAGGGCAGTCGGCACACTCAATGTCAGGATTCTCGTCCCCCGAGTAACAGTCTCCTGGCAGGCAGAAGAATGGAGGAATCGAGAAATGGGCAGGACCAGACAACACGCTTTCTTCAACGTGGGTGAGGAGGTGTGGGGGGCAGAGCACAGAAAGCCAAAGCCTTCCCTTCTGAAGCATTCCCCAGAGTGTCAGGGCACTGGCATTCTCCTGCCCTAGGACCAAATCTGAACATGGCCGAGCCCCAGTTCACTCTGCATACCAAGTAGACACACACTTCCTTGACAGTCCATGACTTAACACTGTTCCCCGTCCTCCATGACCTGACCCCATCTGTTGGCACATTCATTTAGACCTGGGCCTGCCCTTGATCTCCCCACACAATTCCTGCAACTCGACACCAGCTCCTTTGCCCAGCACTGAACCGTGATGACCATTTCCGGTAACCCAGCACCTTTCGCACAACCTCTCGGAGTTTCCATAATGAAAGGGATTGAGTGTAACAGGCACCATGTCCATCTTCCCCGACTCCAGCCCTACCCTCCTTAATCCTTTCCCATCTCTGAAGTGAGTTCAAGCACAGTCTCTCTGGAGACCCCAGCCACCTGGCCCAGGTGTTATTTCACTCACCTGTGTCTGGGTCACAGATCCCTCCCCCTTGGCAGTTACATGGAATACAGGTGCCAAAAGGCCCCAGTCTGGCGGAATCTCTTTTGTAGCCGGAAGCACAATCCTGGCAGAACTGCCCCTTGTATCCAGCTGGACACACGCATTGTTCAACCCAGGGTGCTGGGGCTCCAGAGACGGGGCGGGCTGAAATCAGGGTCACATTGTCAATGTACCCAGTACCTGCAACAGAAAGAATGGGTTAGAAGTAGCAAGTGATAATGTCTGAAGATCTGAAGTCAGACCTCTCTTGGGATTTTACTTTTTCTTTCTTTCTTTTTTCTTTTCTTCTTTCTTTCTTCTTTTCTTTTTTTTTTTTTTGGAGGGGGCGTTATTTTTCTAACTCCTTAGACAGACAAGTGGTGTTCATACATCCTGCCATGTAGAGAGGGAGGGTTATCTAGCATCGTGACTGAGCACATAAACTCTGGAGTCAGAAAACTCAGCTGAAATCCTGTCCCTACCCTCATGAGCTGGGTGAGTCGGACAAGTCACACAACCTCTCCAGGGCTGTGTTTCCTCAACTTTAGAAGAGGAGTAGCAGTGGTATGTACCTCTCAAGTTTGTTGTAAAAATTAAATGAGACGGTGCATGTATTATAATGTGCCTGGCATGTAGTAAAGGGTCCATCAATTGCTAGTAAACACTTTTCCTATTTCCTGTGTTTGTTGTTGCACCAATGGCATGGAAATGGTACATGCCAACCGTGCTTCCTTTTTATGTGAGTACTGAAAAGTTTAAGGAAATCTCATTAAATAATTCCATTTGGGATTAGGAGAGTCCAATATGTAAAGTTCAATAAAGGGAATTAACAGAATGCATGGTGAAGTCCAAACACGGTAGCATCGAGTATAATCCCAAACAGAAAAGCTACTCAAGGAACAAAGAGGACTACTTTGTAGGTGTCATTTCCTAGCTAAAATGATCTTCCTCAAATAATCAGCCTTTATCTAAATTCAGAGACTCTTTCAGCAAGATAGCATCATTGGTGCTATTCTTCATTGGTGCTGAGCTCTTTTTAGAGAACTATTCTTTTTTAAAAAACTTCAGAAAAGGAAAAATGTATACTCAATCAAAAACTCTAAGTCAAAACCATCAAGTAGTTTATCTACTTGTTCAGAGACTGTCCCCACCTTAGAAAGCAGAAACAAATTAAACTAAAATCTAGGAAGAGAGAAATTCATCTCTCTTAGTCACTTACTGTATTCTCCATATGTTGCTCGGATCCGGAGGGCTGTGAGGTTCCGCAGTAACCTTCGATATTCAAAATAACTCAATTGGGGGCTCCAATTACTGCTTGGTTGTTCATTTAACCTGCATAATTTACAATCAGAAACTTTAAAAATTGGACTCATATTCCTATCTGTCACAAATTATCCCCAAGAATGGGAACAGCCAAGCCCCTTCAGAATTCTGCTTAGAGAGGGACACATGACTGGTAGCCACCTCCTTGGAGGCATGAACTTGGAGCTTCTTCACTCCATGGGGAGGGCAAACACCACAGGAGGTGATGAAGGGCATCCCGTGCGGGAAGTCCAACCCCAGGGGCCGTGTCACCTGAAGCAATGTTGGTCCCAAGTTCTCAGTCACCACTTTCTATTCTTGCTCACCCAAAACCTAGTATTAGAAACACTTCTGAGTGCCAGAAGCCCTAATTCTCTAGGGCTACCATTCATTTTTAGTTTTGCTTTTTATTTATTTATTTTCAAGTCAGAGTCTTACTCTGTCACCCAGGCTGGAGTGCAGGGCCACGCTCACGGCCGCCACAGCATACACCTGCTGGGCTCAGGAGATCTTCCTCCTCAGTCTTTATTTATTTTTTTAATTTAAAAGAAAAGAGGTTTATTTGGCTCACAGTTCTGCAGACTGTACAAGAAGCATGGTGTTAGCATTTGCTTCTGGTAAGGGCCTCAGGAAGCCTTTACTCATGGTAGAAGGAAAGGGAGGCAGCATGTCACGTGGTGAGAGAGGGAGGAAGAGCTAGGCTCTTTAAACAAGCAGCTCTTGTGCAAACCAATAGAGTGAGAACTTACTGCCACTACCTCCTCAGCCTTTCAAGTAGCTGTATCTACAGGTGTGTACCACCACGCCCAGCTAATTTTTTGTTTTTTTGTAGAGAGGAGGTCTCGCCAAGTTGACCAGGCTGGTCTTGAACCCCTGGGCTCAGACAATCCTCTCACCTCGGCCTCCCAAAGTGCTGGGATTACAAGCATGAGACACCATGCCCAGCTCTTTTGCTTTTTAAACCACTTATGTGTTATCTGAACACATTTTTCTTTTTTCAAAAATCAACCTCCACATTTTTCCTTGTCCACATTTAATACTTCTTAATTTGGCATCATGGTGCTACATTGAATCGTATCAATAGACCCTGTGCTATTCTTTACAATTTTGTTTTGTTTCTTACTGAAATGTCCTTTCCAGAAACAACCTTATCCCTTTCATTTCATTCCCTGATTTGTTAAAATTGAGTGCACTTGATTTGGGCGAGAAACTGTGTCAAGCTGGAGGACACATAGACAACCAGGAAGAGGTGCTTAGGGTCCAACCAGGGAAGTCGGGTGGGTGAAGAAATAGTTAAACACAATGTAGCAAATGCTATTGTGAATGCATGTGCAGAATGCCACAGAAAACACACAAGGCTACTGTAACTTCACCTGGGATTCTAAGAAGGTTAATACAGAGGAAGAATATGAATCTCAAAGAGTAGGTTCATCGCCGGGCTCGGTGGCTCAGCCTGTAATCCTGTGCTGAGGTGAGTGGATTGCCTGAGCCCGCGGGTTCAAGAGCCTGGGCAACTTGGCGAGACCTCATCTCTACAATAAATCAAAAATCAGCCGGGCGTGGTAGCGCGCGCCTGTAGTTCCAGCTACTTGGAAGGCTGAGGTGGAAGGATCGCCGGAGCCCAGTAGGTCAAGGCTGTGGTGGCCGGGAGCGGCCGCTGCACTCCAATCTGGGTGACAGAGTGAGACTCCAACTCAAAAAAAAAAAAACGAGTAGGTTCATTAAGCCGAGGAGGTGAGAATGGACATCAGGGCAGGAGAGCTCACTGTGTGCATTATTATAAGTAAGGAGAGAGCACACCTCATCAACAAGAGTACCTGCATAATGAGCATTTATATAACTAACCCTGAATTGTACCCCACATCTTTAAAATAAAAAAATTTAAAAAAAAAAGAACAAGTACTCTCGGTTATTTAATATACACCTTGTGTGTGTGCTGTGGGTTTTCTTTTCCCTATGTCCATGACCTCTGCCCTGGGTTAGGCACCGCCACAACCCTCACCTGAGTCGCTGTGAATATGTTCTAATGGTCCAGTTAAGGACCCTGCCCAAAATATCTTGCACATGGTCCCTGCATCTGCACCCAACCTTCACACCTCAAGAAGTGACACTTCTCAAGAATCTCTCAATGGCGCTCCACCATCTTTTCACCATTGACGAGATCTAAACTTCTTGACATAACATACAGGTCCACCATGATGGGTCTTTTTCCAACTTTTGCAAACTTATCTGCCCAGTTCCCCTATACATGCTGTGTGCCAGCTATAAATATGGCTTGCCGGGTCCCCCCTATACAAGGGAGGGGCCCCAAAAAATCAGAGTTGTTTTTGAAGGGCAGGTCCTTTGTAATATAGGCATCCCACGCTAGGTGAGTGTTCTAGGAACCCATCGACATCAATGTACCAGGTAGCATTGTTGTGAGAGGCTGTGTTCAGCTTCAGTAAATTTTGAGGGGGAGATTCTTTCCGTGTGTTTGCCCATTTCATGATGGGTGATTTACGCGTGCACCTGCCCACACCACACTGAGTGTTCAGCAGTTTTTGACCAAAAATAGCGTGATCCTTGTACCCCACCCTCTCTGTTCATCCAGTCTCACTCTGAGAGACTTATTTTTGTTTCCTTGGATGAAAAAACTCCTCAAAGGGAAACGTTTTGCCGATGTGGAAGAAGTGAAACAAACAAAAAACAGCAGAAGCACTAAAAGGCATCAAAAGTGCCAAGTTCAAAAACTGTTTTGAGTTGTGGAAAAACGTCTCCATAGGTGTATTACATCAAACAGAATACTTTGAAGGTGAATGAAATTTAAACATAAGAATAAATACACTTTTTTAAATAAATAAATTCCAGGGTTTGTTTTTTTGGCTCTCCCTCATATCGTTACATGCCCAGGTCATCTTCCTCTGACTTTTCTCCCTGGAAAAGCCCTGGGGCCCTTTCACATTGCCTCCCCCGTGAGGCTTTTTCTGACTCCTCCAGGCAGAATCAGGTGCCTTCCAAGACCCCATGAACAGGCACCACCATGAAAGCAAAGATCCTATTGCATAATGTTTACTTTTTGACGTGTTATGTATTCTACCAGACGCAGGCTCTTGGGGAGCAAAGACCATGGTCCATCTTTATTTCCCAGCCTCCAATGCAGAACACTCAGTAGGCACAGCCCACTTCCTGACCTCTCTGCACCCACCACTCAGAATCCCCATTCTACAGGGAGCCATGCGATCCCTACACACACACACACACACACACACACACACACACACACGGCCGTCCGTGACTTCACTCCCACCTGTCTCTCTGACCTCACCTCTCCCTGCACTCTACTCTCACCCTTCATGCTCCACTCATGCTCAACCACTTGGAATTTTCTAAATGCATAAAACCCCCTCAAGCATTATGTTTCCTCTGCCTTATTAACTTTCACCCTCCCTAGAGAGCTGCTCTTTGCATCTGTCATGTCTTTCTGGGAAGCTTTCCTTGCTCACCCCAGTGTGGGTCAGTCATGCTGCCAGTGTATGCCCAAGACACCTGTGTCCATCTTGTCCAGTTGACAAACTGCACTGTTAATGATCTACTTCCTTTTCTCTTCCATCAGCCTGTCAGCTGCTTGAGGGAAGTGATTGTATCCTGTCTCAACACATAGCCACGACTGGTAGGTAAAAGGGACTCAGAAAAGCAGATTGAATGAATGAACAAAGGAATCGAGTGTCAATCCCAGTTTGCTCTCTCTGACCAACTTGTGGTCTCTGTTTTTACCTGAATGTGTATGTCTTGGTGATCCCACAGGGGAGTGTCTTGCCAAGCGGCATCAAAGGAGCTGTGATCCGAAGACCAGCGCCTTCCAGGATCACATCGTGGGCAGATGGGTGCCTGCCTCCTCTGTCCACACGGTAGTCAAAAGACAGGCTTTGCCCATAGCTCACCTGTTGATTCCCAAGAAATTTGGCTGTGAAACAGAGTTTTAAAAGACTGAGATCAGTTTTGAAACTGGAGAGACAAGCACATGCACAAGTTTTATTAATGTCGGCAATTTCTGTTAGAATCCTATGTCACCCTGCCCCAATGAGAATTAGAAAATGCCAGGAGAGTCAGCATTTGACACTGGGTGTGCCATGCTACTTTTTTTTTTTTTTTGAGTAGAGTCTCACTCTGTTGCCCAGACTCAAGTGCAGTGGCACAGTCTCAGCCTCAACCACCTGGGCTGAGTGTCAGAATTCTCATTAGAGCTTTTCTACCTAGGCACATATCACTGGCTAATAAATATTATATTTTTAGTGAACAAATGTTTGAAACTTTAAGAAATGCTTTTTTTGTTTTTGTTTTTGTTTTTGTTTTTGTTTTTGTTTTTGAGTTAGAGTCTCACTCTGTTGCCCAGACTCAAGTGCAGTGGCACAATCTCAGCCTCAACCTCTGGGCTGAGGCAATTCTTCCACTTCAGCCTACTAAGTTGCTGGGACTATAGGCACATGCCACTGTGCCAGGCTAGTTTTTTAATTTTTTGTGGAGACAGGGTCTCACTATGTTGCCTAGGCAGGTCTCAAACTCCTGGGCTCAAGCAGTCTTCCTAGCTTGGCCTCCCAAAATGCTGGAATTGCAGGTGTGAGCCACTCCATCCAGCCCCATGTCACTTTTGACTTTAAAGGAGGGTTAGTTACTGAAATGCTAAAAGAGCCTCATCACAGGACAATTCCATCTATTAGATGATTCACACCACGACCCTTAGGACTGTTAGGTAAAGAACCTAGGTCTATCAGCAATAGTGCCACTTGTGGGTCGGGCTCGGTAGCTCAGCCTGCACTTTGGAGGCCGAGGCAAGTGAATTGCCTGAGCCTGCGGGTTCAAGACCAGCCTGGGCAACTTGGCAAGACCTTGTCTCTACAATAAGAAAAAAAAAAAATTAACTGGGCATGGTAGCGTGCACCTGTTGTTCTGGCTACTTGGAAGACTAAGGTGGAAGGATCACCAGAGCCCAGCAAGTCGACGCTGGGGTGGCCATGAGTGTGCCACTGAACTCCAGTCTGGGCAACAGAGTGAGACTTCAACTAAAAAAAAAAATAATAATAATGCCACTTGTTATATAATGCCATATAGTTTACAAAATGTTTTCACAGACAGAATCACACTAGATGACAATAATTCTTGGAGCTAGGCATTAGTATTCCCATTTAATAGTGGAGAAAACTGAAGTTCAGAGGTGTTAAGAGAACAACTTGCCCAAGAATGATGTATTAGCTAGGTTTATGAACTGGTGTCAGAATTCTCATTAGAGCTTTTCTACCTGGGCACATACCACTGGCTAATAAATATATATATATATATTTTTAGTGAACAAATGTTTGAAACTTTAAGAAATGCTTTGATTTTGCTATTCCATCTGCTTCTCAAGAGACCCATATATTTGTCCACAGTCCTTGATTTCTTGCCTTGGTGGGAAACCTAGAAACTTCCCATTTGATTAAAGTAGGCACCTCAGCCAGGGTCTGACCTCCAGGATACTTCCCTCTCCTGCTCTACTGGGCCATGTCTTATGACTATCAAATTGGGCTTAAGCCCTACTATCTGCTGAAGAGCTGCTGCCCTGAGCATTGAGGCACTGAGTGATAAGGTTTTCACATTTTCTAGCTCTATATTTTCATCCTGACTTTCTATCAAGTTGGCTTCTATAAGAAAAATTACCCCTCACATACCAGGAGCCACAAAATAGACAGGGTCCGATCGTCGGGCTGAACTAAACACGTCTCGATGGCGCTGTGACCACTGGAGCTTTGCAGGAGACCCATTTCTTTGGACAGCCTTCCAGCCATCAACATCTGGAAATAAATACAATTAAAGCCAGTCTGCATTCGAGACAAACCCTCACCATCTATTGTGTTAAACAAGGCAAAAATAAAAAGTCCTAGTGGTGAGTAGCACACAGGGTTTTCTGAGTTTTTCCACATTCATAGATGGTTCTCAGAATCCCCGTGTGCCCTCTGCCTGGGTCTCTGCCTCACCCACTCTCACCCACAGCTGCTCTGACTTCTCAGCATTGAATCTGACTCTTGTGATGAGAGAGCAGGTTTTCATCTCTCTGGAATCTGCATCTTTTTTTTTTGAGTTGAGGTCTCATTCTGTCCCCAGACTGGAGTGCAGTGATACGATCACAGTTCACTGCAGCCTTAGCCTCCTGAGTTCAGGCAATTCATCCGCCTCAGCCTCCTGAGTAGCAGAGACTACAGGTGCACCACCACATCCAACTAGTTATTTTTTTATTTTTTGTAGAGACGAGGTCTCGCTTTGTGGTGGAGGCTGGTCTCAAACTCCTGGACTCAAGCAATCCTCTCAGCTTGATCTCCCAAAGTGCTGGGATTACAGGCATGAGCCATTGAGCTGTAATCTGCATTTTCCCTGTATTTATATAAACAGAGTCTGGCCTTAATGAGGTGAGCAGGCATGGGAAACTATTCAAAGGGAAACTCAGATCTAAAGCTGAACTAATATCAATGTTCAATATTTTTATAGTGCTCTGTAGCCTGGTAACTAATTTTACATAAATTAACTCATTTAATGTATGTGAAAACAGCATTATTAGTGTGCATAAATCCCAGGGAGATTCTCATAATCTCCCCAATCCAAATGACACTTTCTTGTGGTTTTGAAATAGATGGGGATGAGAAATGCAGAGAGATACAAATCAGTCTCTTTTTATTCTTTTAAGTTATTCACATGCTAGTATGAGTGAACTGTTTAGCTATAGCTTTTTCAGGAAATTAGAGTATGCCTTATTGCCTTGACAAAATAATGTGCACTAAACACTATGAGAATTGCTAAAGATGACTTGAAAATCCATCCTGTGAATGAGGAGGGGGCTGTCTGTAAGTACAATGTCCTGTATCACATTAAAAACAAAAACCTAAGCGCGGTGGCTCACGCCTGCAATCCCAGCACTTTGGGAGGCTAAGGCGGGACGATCTCTTGAGCCCAGGAGTTCAAGACTAGCCCAGGCAACATAGCAAGACCCCGTCTCTACAAAAAACACAACAACAACAAAAATTAGCCAAGGATGGTGGCACATGCCTATAAATCCCAGCTACTCAAGAGGCTGAAGTGGGAAGATCACTTCAGCCCAGGAGTTCGAGGCTGTAGTGAGCTATGATCACGCCGCTGCACTCCAGCCTGAGCAATATAGTAAGACCTTGTCTCTACAAAAACAAACAAACAAACAAACAAACAAACCCCTGAACAACGCAAGACTTTTACCTTGCTGGAAAGAGGAGGTGATCTTATGGACGCTGTAGTCTGCAGAGCTGTGGCAACTGGCTGAATGCCCGTAGCAGAAACACTGGGTACAGCCCTCAGGGTTTCCCCCATCCAGATGATAGTAACCTGGTCGACACCTGCAGTGGCATGTTAGAAATCAGGGTGGTATTATAGGTTATTTCATAGTCCACATAGGGAGGATGGTGACTGATTCTGCCTCTTTCTACCTTGTCTCCCACGCGGCCCTGTTCAATCCCAGAGGAAAGAAATACCATATCTCACATAGCATCTCTACTCCTGGACGATCACAGCCCTCAACTGAGCGAGCAAGAAGAACATTCGCTCTCTCTCTCCCTCTGACAGAACACAGTCAGGCTCTTCTTGGTGGTCTGGAAACCTAGTGACCGGCCCCTCCTCAGTGAGGCACTGGAGTGGAGGTCAGATGCAGGACAGGGAGGGGTAGCCCACGGGTATGCAGAGATGCCCTGTCCTGGAGCATCTATTTAACGGGGACGAAGGAATAGGAGGTGGGGGGACTGGAAAAGGCAAGGCTCATGTCCCCACACCACACGGCTGTACTGACCATCCTTACCCCTCGTACCCGGGCTCTGGCCCACACAGGAAAAGGGCAGGTGAGGACTAAGAGAAAGGATGGCTGGACACATCCTTCAAAAGCCAATGTGGGCCTGCGTTCCACCTCTGCTCCCAGCTTGAGCCTTCCAGTGGCTTCTAGAAGGACCGTGTCTGCCAGGCAAATCTCAGGTGTTGGGGTCACAGAGAAGAGAGCTGGGGAAGCCAGGGGTGGGGGAGACTTGTTTTTCCTCTGTTCAAGTTAACGACATCCTTCCACATGAATTAATGATCATTTTCATGATCATGCTAGGTGCCCTAGGTGCCTTCTGTATGCTCTCTCACTTAATCCTCCCCTCAAGTCTGTGAGAGAAGAATTGTTCATTCTAACTTTATTAGATGAGGAGACCAAGGCCAGAGAAGTTAAGAAACTTGTCTAAGGACAGATTGCGGGTCAGTGGTTGAGACAAGATTCAGACTCATGTTCATCTGCCTCCAAACCACGTGGTCTAAGCCACCCCACCACATGCTCTGGGCATCTTCTTTGTACAATAGCTCAGAAAAACTGATTAGCTGTGAACAGCAGATGCTTCAGAGACTAGTTGTGAATAAACAAGCTTTGTTTTTTTCTAAGAACAAGAATATTTTAAAAATATATTATAGTTTCTATGGAGAGGAAACCTGCAGATTTAAAGATTTTTTTTTTTTTAAAAAGGAAGGAAAGAGGGGGAGGTGAGGGGACAAAAGATAAAAGTAAGGGAGGAAGGGAACCAGGCTAAACTAAATGATGGTGTTTAGAAATGCACGAGGGTCATACGTTATGAAGAAAGGCAAGAAAATGATTACCATAAGAGTCAGAATAGTGGTCACTCCTAGGGAGGAGGATGGGGTGTTGTCTTTGGGATAACACATTTTTAGTAGAGGTCTGTTTCTTATCCTTGGTGGTTATAACATTTCTTTTACGTGACTGTATTATATTTTGAAATTAAAAAGGCTTTCAGACCAGGTGCAGTGGCTCATGCCTATAATCCCAGCACTTTGGGAGGCCAAGGCCGGAGGATCACTTGAGCCCAGGAGTTCAAGACCAACCTAGGCAACATAGCCAAACCTCTTCTCTATTAAAAATTTTTTTAAATTAAAAGTAAAATAGAGCCGGGCTCGGTGTCTCAGCCTGTAATCCCACGCCTTTGGGAGGCTGAGGTGAGTGAATTGCCTGAGCCCGCGGGTTCGAGACCCGCCTGGGCAGTGAGACCTCATCTCTACAATAAATCAAAAAATCAGCTGGGTGTGGTGGCGCATGCCTGTAATTCCGGCTACTCGGAAGGCTGAGGCGGAAGGATCGCTGGAGCCCAGCAGGCCGAGGCTGCGGTGGCCGGGAGCGGCCACTGTACTCCAGTCTGGACGACAGAGTGAGACTCCAACTCAAAAAATAAAAAATAAAAAAAAAATAAAATAAAATAAAAAGGTTTTCAACAAGTGACTTTTCTCTTAACACGTCAGCTCTTTTTCCCTGTTCTCACCTCAGCAGCAAGGAACCCCTGAAAACACAGCTAGCAACGTGTTTGGCATTTCCTCTGCCCAGGTACAAGTGATTGGCAGAGTGCCAGAGGTCTGCTTTCTTGCTTTTAAGGAAATGAAGAAGCCTTTACCTCTGGGGCCAACCTCACGCCCTGTGTTCACAACCGTCTCGGGCGGAAAGAGTTTTAAGTCTGAGCAGTTGAACTCAAGGACAGCCCTGCACAGGCTGTTGAGGGTAGACGGCACCCCACGGTTCTTCCTGCCCAGCATGGCTCGACCCAGAAGGCTCTTACCTCGTCCCCCAGTTCATGTGTGTGCATGTAACCACCATCCCCTGCCTGGGGCGGTGCCTTTTCCATACACATATATGGCCATGTGCTGTGATATGCCCTCTTACAAGGATTTTCCCAACATGTTTAATTAGGTCAGGACTTTCCTGGGACCAGCCTGAGTCATATGATCTCATTATTGCACACCACCTTCCGCCGAGCACCTGGGATGCGGAGCCAGCTGGCAAGAAACATCTCTGGGGCCCTGTGCTTCTACCTAAATACAGCAAAGAGAAGAGGCCCAGAGCAGAATGTGGAGTCCAGTGAGATGTGGGGGCTCAGTTGTATTTTTTTAAAGTCTTGTTTTTATTTTTTATTTGAATCAGGGTCTCACTCTGTCGCCTAGGCTGGAGTGCAGTGACATGCTCACAGCTCATCACAGCCCCAACATCTGGGCTCAAGCAATTCTCTAGTCTTAGCCTCCAGAGTAGCTGGGACTACAGGCGTGCACCACCACACCTGCCTAATTACTAATTTTTTGTAGAGGTCTCACTATGTTGCCCAAACTGGTCTCGAGCTCCTGGACTCAAGCAATCCTCCTGCCTCAGCCTCCCAAAGTGTTAGGATTTCAGATGTGAGCCATCAAATGTGGCCAAAGTCCAGTTTTTAAAGACAGAGAGCAGGAAGAAGATCATTGACATTTGTTAAGTATCCCTTTTCCACAACTGCACTCAGAGGACTCATTTTCATACTAGTCACCAAGGGACTCTGCTGTCTATAGGGTCAGGGTCCATACAGACCTATCACAGCGTTCTCCGATGACAGCTGGCTTGCAGACACAGCGTCCTGTGTCACAGGGCCCTGCAATGCCAGCTGAGTCACAGTCACATTTGGAGTCTCTGAAAAACAACAAAAAGAAAATTAGAGGCATGTTTCTAAATACTCATGAGCAAACGACATGAAGCTGGGCATGTCCTTCTCCTTGGGGGCTTCTCCTAGTAACCACTGTCCATGCGGATCTCTCTCATCCCCCTGGGGACTCACTTGTCTATGCCAGGGTTGTTCAGAGTGTGCCCTGTGTGTGGCAGCCAGGCCATGAATTGTCTGCTACCCACCCTCAAAGGTGGGTTTACAGCAAATGTAAACCAAGTTTATAACACAGTTGTTTAGTTTACTTTGACTGACTGTTTGATTCAGTAGATAGATTTTTTTTTTTTAAGAGCTGGGATCTTGCTATGTTGTCCAAGCTGGTCTTGAACTCCTGGCCTCAAGAGATCATTCTACTTTCAGCTTCCCAAATTGGTGAGGTCACAGACATTAGTCACTGCACCCACCGTAGTTGACATTTTAAAAAAATTAACCTTTGTTTCTCTATTGTTTAACTCAATAATGTCTGTTTTTAATCATGATTGATTCCATCTACCTATTTTATTTTATTGAATTCAGTTCTTTCTTTTGGAAATACTGCTGTTGAGATATAATTCATATGCCATGCGATTCACTCATTTAAAGTGTACACTCCAATGGTTTTTAGTTGATTCTCAGAATAGCACAGTCATTACCACAATTTTTTATATATATTTTAAATTTTATTTTTTTTAGAATAGAGATGAGGTCTTGCTATGTTGCCCAGGTTGGTCTCAGACTCCTGTGCTCAAGCAGTCCTCCCATCTTGGCATCCCAAAGTGCTGGGATTACAGATATGAGCCACTGCTCTCACCCCACAAATAATTTGAGAACACTTTCATCACTCCACAAAGAAACCCTATGCCTTTTGGTAGTCATCCTCCTCTCCCCACATCTTCTCCCTCCAGCCCCAACACCAGCCCCAGGCAGCCACTAATCTACTTTCTATCTCGATATATTTCCCCGTCTAGGCATTTCCTATAAATGGAATCATAACACATGTAGTCTTTTGTAATTGGGGTTCCTCTCACTTGGCATAATGTTTTCAAGCTTCATTCATGTTGTACCATGTATCAACACGTCTATTCTTTTTTTTTTTTTTTTTTCAGTCAAGGAAATGTTCTGTCACCCAGGCTAGAGTATGGTGGTGTGGTCACAGCTCACTACAGCCTTGACCTCCTGGGCTCAGGTGATCCTTCTACCTCAGCCTCTCAAGTAGATGGGATTACAGGACTATGCCACCATGCCTGGCTAATTTTTTCCATTTTTTTGTAGAGATGAGGTCTCACTGTGTTGCCCAGGTTAGTCTTGAACTCCTAGCCTCAAGTGATCCTCCCCCTCAGCCTCCCAGAGTGCTAGGATTCCAGGTATGAACCACCACACTCAGCCAAGTTTCTCTTATCTTTGAAATGAGTATAATGATCATTACAACCTCTTGGGGCTATTGTGAAGAGTAAATCAGATAGCCCACATGAAGTACTCCAGTGTTTGACACACAGTAAGAGTCAGTAAATGAGTGAGTGCTAATGTTAATATAATTGTCATTATTGGGTTAGTGATATTAATGGTGGAACGCAGATGCTCACAGTAGTCTCTGGTCCTGGGCGCACCCTGCGTCCGTGAGCGTGTGGAAGCCTGGCAGACACCGGTCGCATCTGTCTCCTGTCACACCCGGTTTACAGCTGCACCGTCCAGAGTTGTCACATCGAGCACTAAGAGAACCTGCAACCCACAAGGAAGGCGAAGGGAAACAAGCAAAGGAAATATGTAATTTTTGTGCCATTAGGTAGCAACTGCCACCCTAAGGGAGCTCAATAAACACTAAGTAAGAGCCAGCACCTGCTACCTTTAACAATTGTTTCCCATTGTCTGTATATTCCTCTACCCACCAGGGAAAGTTCCGATAGCTGAGACTGTGTTCTTCAGGGAAAGAAATGAAATCACTCATCAAGGCACTTTTGTCTATCTGCTCTGATTTTTGACATGAGGTCACATACAGCCCCCTGCTTTTAAAAGGCAGTCCATCAAATCTGTGAGATCAAGAAGGAGGAAATTTGTGCATGAGTGTGTTGGCCTCCTCGAAGAGAAGCCATATCAGGAAGTGAGAAACATTCTCCCTTATCTCTGGCAGGAAAAAGCCATCTTTTAAGGGTCAGTGTTTGTATGGTATGATTTTTAAGAGCACAAATAAGGCCTGCTAACTGAAATATCCACCTACCTGGGGGGGGGTCAAAAGTGTTCCCCATGGAATGAAGGACATGGGCCTTACCTGATTAGTGCCCTAGTATGCTGTCCGTGTCTTCCCATTCTGTTTTTTCTCTTCCTTCCTTCCTTCCTTCCTTCCTTCCTTCCTTCCTTCCTTCCTTCCTTCCTTCCTGTCTTTTAAGAGAGGGTCTAGCTCTGTCTCCTAGGCTGGAGTGCAATGGCACAATCACGGCCCACTGCAGCCTCAAACTCCTGGTCTCAGGTGATCTTCCCACCTCAGCCTCCCAAGTAGCTGGGTCTTACAGGCACATGCCACTATGCCAGGCTAATTTTTAATTTGCTGTAGTGATGAGGTCTCACTATGTTGCCCAGACTAGTCTCAAACTCCTGAGCTCAAGTGCAATCCTCCCGCCTCGGTCTTCCAAAGTGCTGGGATTACAGGTATGGGCCCCTGTGCCAGCCACCATTCCATCTTTTTATAGACAGGCTCTCCATTGTAAATAGGTCCTCTCAGATTGAGCACAGATAAAAAATGAGAGGTGCTCATGGTAACACATGTGTCACTGTAAGATGTGCCTCTTCTTTCCGCCTGGCCTTCCACACCTCCTGTTCCGCCTCACCTCCCCTTGCCTGGGGCCTGCCTTGGGCTTTCCTCCCTAACTCCATCCTTGCCTCCCCATACTCCATTCTCCACAGAGAAGCCAGAGTGCTCTTTTCAAGACGTAATTCAGATCATATCACTCATCTGTTTAAGTCCTCTGGTAGCTCCCCACTATAAGTACAATAAGATGCCAGCTCCATGTCATGGCCTGCAAGACCCCCCCCCTCTAACCTCCACGACTCCCTCCTTCCTAAGTTCTGCAACCCAGCTCTACTCTGGTTCCTGGAGAGTGCTCAGTGGCTTCCCTCAAGGTGTCTGCACTCGCTGCTCCCTCAGTCTAGAATTCTCTCTCGCCCAACTTCGCCTAGTTGGGCCATTCTCAACACGTAGGTCTCGATGAAATATTACTACTCTAGAAAAATCTTCTCTGACTCCTGTATCTAAAATACCTATCCCCTCTACTCCAGCCCTCAGCCCTACTCTACTTGAGATGCCTCAGCTTATGTCGCTGGCTGTATTCCCAGTGCCCAGCACAGTGTCCTATGCAAAGAAGGTGCCCAGAAATCTGTTGGATTAAAGTGTGGGCCAAGGAAGAGGGTGGCGCTGTTGTGAAAGGTGCTGAGATAAAGTCCCAGAAATGAGATGTTTGGATGAAATGGAAGGCTGGCCAGTACCCCTCAGCACCTATATAGTTTCCCTGCAGCTGGAAGAATTGTAAAATAACCTGTATATCTTCAATACTTGTGATTTTATTACACTGCCATAGTCTATAAAACCAAGACAACAGTGACCAGTCACTACATGTTTGTTTGCCTTTTTAAATCTGTTACGTTTTTGTGAACTGTTAATTCACGAGTAAAATTCAAATCAATAATGACATTGGCTCTGCACCTATATAAAGCCTTTAATGTGGCATGTGGAACATGAGATAAATCAGTCACATTCACAGTTAAAGTCTCTGAATCTCTCCAAGTCAGCTTTGCATGACTTGAAGGGGCCTTCAGTGCTAATAGCACAAAATGCCATTTTCTGAACACCTACTACGTGTGAGACATTGAGTTGGGGCCTTCTTAGGTACGAGCTCATGTTGTCTCGTAGTGAATTAGAAGTTCACAGCAGGACAACAGAGGTACTTGTGGACAATTGAGAGTCATCGGAGGTGTAGGCAGACAGTGACAAGATCAGACCCACAGTTCAGAAAGAGGACTCTGGGGCAATCTCGGGATGAACTGGAGAGGACAAGACAAGCATGCATCCTCCCATGTGGGTAGCTTGGATTAGAAGAGTTTGGTGAGAAGAGAAGGAAGGAAATACCATGAGAGCCATTGTGGATGTGGAGCAAACAGACTCGGGCAACTCTTGGGTCAGGAATAATGAGGGAGAGGGATGACACCCAGGCCCCCAGGGTGCACACCTAGCTGGGCGGCGATGCTACTTACCAAGGCAGAGAAGGCAACGGGAGGAGCAGGATCTCAGGTGGAAACATCAAGAGAAAAGAATGCATTTAGTTTGGGATGTAGGAACTTGAGTTTCTAGGGGCACATAAAGGTGGAAATGTTCATTGGGAGCTCCAGAAAGAGGCTAGAGGTGAAGGTCTAGGAGCCTTGACACACAGGCTGAATAGGAAGCCATCGTGAGCAGGAGACAAGATGATGAAGGGGAGGGTAGTCAGGGAAAAAGTCTCAGGATAAAGTCTAACCAAACAGCAAAGCCAAGGGAGGGGGCTCTGAGGAGGCATGAGAGAGGAGGAGAGAGGGAAGCTTCCAGAGCCTCAGTCAAGAGAGCATTTGAACAAGAAGAGATGAAGAGAAGCTGTTGGGATTGGTGTTTAGAGACATGGCGCTCACTAGTCAGCAGGCAGAGCAAAAAATGTCTTCAAATTCCTCTTTGAATAATGCTCCGACAAGTAACATTAAATAAAAGTCTCTCTGTGATGAAATGTGGTTATTTTTAACATAAATAAGTGTCAATTTAGGGACCCAGAAATACATGGGTTTTTTTCCCCATTCAAATTAATGGCAAACTCTCCCTGCAATAATTTTTCAGAATTACATTATTCTTATACAATGGAGAAGACTGTAGTTTACTTTTGGGTTTAGCCCAAAATGGCGTTCTCCAGAACACTTTTCTGAGAGGATTAACTGTCATCCCATGAAAATAAATTTTCAGCTGGGCTCGGTGGCTCAGCCTGTAATCCCGTGCCTTGGATGGCTGAGGTGAGTGGATTGCCTGAGCCCGTGGGTTTGAGACCCGCCTGGGCAACTTGGCGAGAACTCATCTCTACAATAAATCAAAAAATGAGCCGGGCGTGGTAGCGCGTGCCTGTAGTTCCAGCTACCTGGAAGGTTGAGGTGGAAGGATCACCGGAGCCCAGCAAGTCGAGGCTGCGGTGGCCGAGAGCGGACACTGCACTCCAGTCTGGGCGACAGAGTGAGACTCCAAATTAAAAAAAAAAAAAAATAGAAAAGAAATTTTCTGTGTTGAAGAGTTTGAGAAATGGCGCATCCTACATCTTTCAGATTTAGATACATTCAGTAGACAGGAAGTTTGTTTAACTTCTTTTTTCTTTTGAGTCGGAGTCTCATTCTGTCACCAGGCTGGAGTGCAGTGGCATCAGCCTTGACCTGCTATGCTCAGAGATCCTTCCACCTCACCCTTCCAAGTAGTTGGAACTACAAGCAGGCACCACCATGCCGGGCTAATTTTTTATTTATTGTAGAGACAAGGTCTCACCAAGTTGCCCAGACTCACCTTGAACCCCTAGATTCAGTCAATCCTCTTGCTTTGTTTAACTCTTTAATGCCAGGGTCTCCAAACATTATTTGACACTCTTACAGCAATACCCACTATCTTCTTGAGGAATGCAGTGTTCTGCGGGACACTATCTAGAGAACACTGTTCAAGGAAGCTGGGGCTGTGTAAAGTGCCTAGACTTTGAAGCCCCACAGATCTCGACTCAAATACCCGCTCTGGCCCTTATTTTAGCTGTGTGTCTTGGGCATGTTGCTTATGTATCACATCTTTTAAGTAAGGATAACGACTTGTATCTTGCAGGACTGTTGAAAGACGTTGAGCTGATAAATACAAAATGACTAACTCAGTGTCTCCCAGAAGTAGATGCTCAGAAAATGTAGTTTATAGTATACAAACATACTAGTATATTATCTACACGACAATAGTATACGGTCAAGTACCACATAATGGCATTTTGGTCAACAATAAACCACATGTATGACAGTGGTCCCATGGGATTATAGTGGAGCTGAAAATTTTCTCTCACCTGGTGACATTGCTGCCATCATAGTGTAGCCTAAGTGTACAGTGCTTATGAAGTCTACAGCAGCGTATGGCAGTGTCCTAGGCCTTCACACCACTCGCCACTTACTCACTGACTCACTAGGGCAACTTCTCGTCCCTCAAGCTCCAGTCATGGTAAATTCTTACATATGTGTGTCATTTTTATCTTTTATACTGTGTTTTTACTCTACCTTTTCTATTTGTATGTATGTTTAGGTACACAAATACTTGCCACTGTGTCACAATTGTCTATCGTATTCAGTGCGATAACATACTGTCCAGCTTTGTAGCCTTGGAGCAATAGGCTACACCATACAGCCTAAGTAGGTAGTAGGCCAGACCATCTAGGTTTGTGTACGGACATCCTAGCATGTTCACATAATGACAAAATCACCTAAAGACACATTTCATTGAACATATCCCTGCCATTGCACGATGCATGACTACATTATCACAGAGGGTTTCTTCAAGCCTGGAAAAGTTGACATGGAGAAGTTCACAGGCTGTAACTGTAATCATGACTAATTTATTTCATGTTCCAAAACTTCTAAAACAATAGCACTGGGTTTTCCAAATGTCTCACAAGAGCCCACTAGAATAAAAACCCCTGCCCCAACTCCCACATCATGAGCTATGCTTAGGGATGGTAAAAGGTTGACTTTAAAGAGTAGATGAAAAATAACTTCCTGTTTCAAGTCTTTGTCCCAAAAACCTCTTTCAAGGATTATGGAGATGAAGTCTACATGCATTTAAGGACTTAAGAAGGTATTACAAATGATTAAGACTGCATTTAAAATTTAAACCAAAAGAGTCTGCTTCCTTTTAGAACTCTTAAAAATATATATGTACAATTGCATTTTCTTCTTTTTTTCTAGTCTGGGTCTCACTCTGTCACCCATGCTGGAATGCAGTGGCATGATCATGGCTCAACCTCCTGGGTTCAGGTGATCCTTCTACATCCGCCTTCCGAATAACTGGGAAGGATCACCTTGGCCCAAGAGGTCAGGGCTGCAGGAAGGCGCCAGCATATCACTGCCCAGACTGATTCCAACTCAAAAAAAAAAAACATATAAGTCATTATTGGACTTCACCACATCCTGCCAGACTGCCCCCATTGAGCTTAGGCTATCTAGTCCCTGAATAAAAAGAAAGAACCAGGCTCACTATTGCTGGGGGAACAGTGGCCTACACACTGAAACAGAAGAGGAATGGAAAAGCCTTCAGTGCCATCTCACTTAGCAAGGCAGCAGGTTCCTGGTCTACTCTGAAGCTAATAACCTTGTCTTCAGGCCAGACTTTCCAGCTGAGTCAATTACATATCGAATTTCATTCTCACTGATCATGTTGCCGGTATGACCCAACTCCGGTGACTCACGGTGAGGCTGCCCGGCCTCAGGGGACAGGAGATCTTTGGAGAGGTTAAATGCCCTTGAAAATGGAATAATTTTTCTTTATGAAGTTCTCTGATTCATACAGACAATTGCTAAACCCAAAAGATTCTGGATGCTGACACTATACTACAAAGTAAGCAAATCTGACTCGATTCACATCATGAGAGCTACTTAGTAGATGCCAGGATGTGGTTCTGTATTATCATGGGGTCACCTGGTTTTCTTCCTTCCTCCCTCCTTCCTTCCTTCCTTCCTTCCTTCCTTCCTTGAGTTGGGGTCTTATTCTGTCACCCAGGCTGGAGTGCAGTGGCACGATCACACCTTACTGCAGCCTCGACCTCCTGGGCTCAAGTGATCCTTCTGTCTCAGCCTTCTGAGTAACAGGAGTCCCAGGCATGCACCACCATGCCTGACAAATTTTTGTGTTTTTTGTAAAGATGAGGTCTCGCTAGGTGACCCAGGCTAGTTTCAAACTCCCAGGCTCAAGCAGCACTCAGGTTTCTATGAGGTTCCCAAGCCACTCTACCACTCAGGCTGTACCCAAATCTGCCCATTTTCAAAAAGATTCTTCCCACTGCAGCTATGAATGGGTCCCACAGACCTGCTGCACTGAGTCACTGCCATGCAATAACAATATATCCTTCAAGCAGATCGATATTTATCATGCGATCCTATTAAACACTTTCTAGCACAAAGTAGATCAGGCCAAGAAAGACAAGAGACATAGAAGGCAGTCCAAAAACATCTCAACTTATTTAAAAGAACTGCGTCCCTCTCCCTTATTATATTTACTAACTTGTCCTCACTGTCTTCCCCTGAAGCATCCAGCATCATGTGTGTATCTGTGTCCACAGCAAAGCCCTACAGTTTTGCGAATATAGCATTGGATGGGACACTTAAAGAAAAAGAAAATGAAAAACTCAGCCAGCTCTCCTACCACCCACCCCATTAAGTGCTTCCTATTTATTTCACATTCTCTTGGTTGCCCCCTTACTAAGAAAGACTCGAATCTTCCTACTTACTCAACTGTCTCTCTTATTAGCACTGCTCGCATTGCTAGCAACTAGTTCAGCACTAGAAACGGATCCATCTGATCCCTTTTTTGCAAGAGGTTGGTCAAAGGGAGGGTTGCAAATATGATGAACGATCCCCGGAAGAGTGTGAGCTTCCTTTGTCCCTGGGTCAGACCGTCATCTGCTTGGAAAGGTTAATAGTCTGGCTCTTGGTACTAGAATTCAAGCCAGCACGTCCTACAGATGCCAGCTAGTTCCACCAACTCCAGCTTAAGAGAAACATGTTTCCTTCCAGATTGAAATGGCTAAAAAGACCAGTATCTGGTGGTTCCCAGTCATTCCTGAAGTTGAACATCTCCACCTTGGCCTGCTTACGTCTCCCCTTTTCCCTTATCCTCACCGACTCCCTTTCCCTCCTCCCACTCTTCTTCCCCCTCCTCTCCCCCCTGTTGCTCCCATTTATCCGGCTACCTTTGGAGTTGCAATTGCAGGGCAAGCAGCGATCTCTCTCTCTGTGCCGGTAAAAGCCTTCCTTGCACCGCTCGCAGCGAGTGCCGGCAGTGTTGTCGTGGCAGTTGAGGCAGCGAAATCCATCACCTGTCTGTCTGTGGAGTTCCTGATCAAAGATGCATTGCCTGGACTTCCCGTTGCAGTCACAGACTAGGGAGGAAGGAGAAAAAAATACATCAGAAAAAAAACTCTTCCAGGTGTTTTTGTTGTTATTAATAGAAATTATGCATGGGCACTACATGTGAATTTAAACTACTCGATGGGCTGGGCGTGGTGGCTCACACCTGTAAACCCAGCACTTTGGGAGGATTGCTTGCAACCAGGAGTTTGAGACCAGCCTGGGGAACATAGCAAGACCTCACCTCTATAAAATAATTTTTTTTTAAAAATTAGCTGGGCATGGAGGCGTGTGCCTGTGATCCCTGCTACTTGGGAGACTAAGATGGAAGGATCACATGAGCACAGGAGGTCGAAGCTGCAGTGAGCCATGATCATGCCATTGCACTTCAGACCTGGCAACAGAGCAAGACCTCAACTCAAAAAATAAAAATGAAAAATAAACTATGCAATGGAGGAAAGTGAGGGAGCACAATTGGTGGAGTGGAGACCGTGGGAGCTCCTGCTAACCCCTCAGAGAGCAGCCACTACATGGTGTTGATGGGTCACTGCCTAGCAGAATGAGGGTTCAGGGTTGCTAGAACCCTTTGGTTTCTTCCAGACAAACCAAAAATCTTAAGTTGTTGTTTTGTTTTGTTTTGTTTTTGAGTTGGAGTCTCACTCGGTCACCTAGACTGGAGTGCAGTGGTCGCTCCTGGCCACCGCAGCCTCGCCTGCTGGGCTCTGGCGATCCTTCCGCCTCAGCCTTCCGAGTAGCCGGAATTACAGGCATGAGCTACCACGCCCGGCTGATTTTTTGATTTGTTGTAGAGATGAGGTCTCGCTGCCCAGGTGGGTCTTGAACCTGCGGGCTCAGGCAATCCACTCACCTCAGCCTCCCAAAGGCACGGGATTACAGGCTGAGCCACCGAGCCCGGCTTAAGTTGTATTTTTATACAAAAATTCCTGACTGAGATGCCTGCAAAGAGTTCACTGTGCAATTCCAGAGAGCAAGTCTATGAGCTTGAGGAGAACTGTCTACCAGCTGATGGTATCCACCATACCAGATACATAACTTCTGTCCCTCCAGGGATGGTCAAGTGAGCAGCTGACATAACTGTTAGGATGGGCATCTCCTTCCAAAGCCGGGTATCAAAGAGAACCATAGTCCTGTGAAGAATGATCTTCCCCAAGTGACTAGGAAGTTCATCCTGCAGATGTCTCAAAGAGACTCATGGAGTGACTAACACCTTCTTGGGGAGTTAAACTACAAATGAGGCAACCCATGGAAATACTTAGCACAGCACCTGGTTCACTGTAGACAGTCGAATAAATGATTCAGTCACGGTTTAGAAGAGAAAGATGATAGATCTGAGGCTAAAATAATTGTATCAAATGTCAGGTCTACTCTTTCCTTGGGCAAATTATTTCAATTTTTGGAACCTTGGTTTTTCTTCCATAAATATGGACCACATTATCTGCCTCGCTGGACAGTTAAGAGGATCCCACTGAGAAAAGAACATCAAGTGCCTTTGCAGATGCAATTTCATCCTTCACATGAGGTAGGTATCACCTCAGAGGAGAAAAAAGCAGTTCAGAAAGGTCAAGCAACCTGACCCAGTAGAAAACAGAGATTTGAATCTACCTTCCTTCCCTATGCATACTGTCTCCATTGGCCATGCCGCCACATTGAGAGCCTGTCTCTAGGGCCATGATGTACACAGTACCAAAAATAAAGTCAACATATGTGCTCTCACCTGCTGAGCAGGCCCAGTGTCAGGCACTAAAGAAACAAAGGTGACTACGCAAATTTAACGAACCTCCCAAGTGGCTGCCTCACGATACTTTCTGAAACTCACTCTCTTACTGCTTTGGATGTCATCTAACCTAGGGGGAGTCGGCTCACATCCATACAAAGCCCACTCTGTTTCTGGAACTTGACATTCATCAGCTTAGTTAGTTCTCCCGTGGATTTCACTATCCCCGTTTAATGGATGGGAAAACCAGATACATCAAGAGGCTAGGTGTCTTCCCTAAAATCACACAGCAAAATGAAAAAGACAGAATTTGCTCTTTCGTTTACCTGACAGCAAAGCCCTCATCTTGCCATTCTATCCTACTTCTCAAGCATTGGGTTTACCAAAGCATGTAGGCGTTCTTTTTCTAAATCCCTAGTAGAGGGTCATTCAGCCTCTGCTTGAATCCCTCTTAATCCACTAAAATGCCCTGTCCCCCCTTAAACAGCATAGGTTGTTACAGCCAATCACATTTTTGTGGCATTTAAAATCTACCTTGCTCCTTGAAATTTTCATAATGTTTTTGCTCTTCCCTGGAAAACAGCACACAACAGCACACACAACACACAGCCATACACACCCCTACTTTCTTTCCATTCTTTTATTTATTCAAGCCATGAACTTCAGATGTTGTTTTACAGGACCCTGTATCAGTCAAGCATTTGAGTGTCTGAATACTGTTATTTCCAATATCCTTCTTAAAATGACCAGTACTTCAGGTGTGATTTAAACAGCTCAGCTTGCAACAGGAGTAGATTTTTTTTTTTAAGATTGGAAAATATAGTTTATTTAGAAAGTAAATTAGAGAAAGAGAGAGAGGAGATTCACCTCCCCAAGGTAGGGGAGGGGGCCCAGGAGTAGATATTTTTATTCCATGAATGAAGATTAGCATTTCACTAAACTTATAGCATATTAAATTTGCATTCAATTCAAACTCTCAAGGCTCTTTCACAGAACTAGTGCCAAGCTACATCTTTTCCAACTAATGCTTGTGAAACTGATTTTTTTATATCTCCAACAGATGTGCCCACAGCTGCCACATGCTGTGAAATTTCTACCACGTACATGATTATGCATGCACAAGGATGAAATTCACCAGTTAATAATCTTTGTGAAGTTCCTCACCTGGGTAACCCAACAAACCAATGTTCCTCCTGCCCTGGATGCCTTTTGGAAACAATCTCAGAGTAACTACAAAGTTTTCTTTGTGACTTTCTTATTCATAACATACTTTTTGTCCTTTATAAGGACAGCTCACAATATATTTATTGCAGGGAATCTTTTTTAAATAGACAAACTTATCTTTTTTTTTTTTTTTTTGAGTCAGGGCCTCATTCTGTCACCCAGGCTGAAGTGAAGTGACATGATCACAGCTTACCACAGCCTCAGCCTCCTGGCCTCAAGTGATCCTTCTGCCTCAGTCTCCCAAAGTTGGGACCACAGGTGAGCACCACCAAGTCTGGCTAATTTTTTTATTTTTATCTTTTTGTAGAGATGAGGTCTCACTATACCCAGGTTGGTCTCGAACTCTTGGGCTCAAGCAATCCTCTTGCCTCAACTTCCCAAAATGCTGGGATTACAGGCATGTGCCACCATGCCGGCTGTTATCACCTCTTAATACCACTATCCTCCTCATCTGTTCCTTACTCCTTAAAGCTCTACTTTGAAAGAAAAAAAAAGGTAGGGGAAGGGTATCCTTTTTTTAAATTCAGAGCCTTCAGTGGAGTTGCATTATAGTTCCAGCGAGGGAGGTCCTCAGTCAGCATCTCCAGTCCAGGACTTGCCCACCGGGTTTTAGGCCTATTGCCTAAGTGCCCCCGTCTCTCCCACATGGCTTCCCTCAAAGCCAAAGGCTATGGAGCCTGGAGTGAAAGGATATACGGGCTTCTCCTCTGGAAGTGTCTTGACCTTGGGTGTCTGCGTTACCGGAGAACTCCATGAAGACATTCTCTCAGTCAGCTTTGCCTGCAAGACTTTGAAGTTACCAAGCCAGGTTGAGCTCAGACACCTAGCCACACTGCACTTGGCTCAGTAGTGTGTCTTCCAAATATCTCCACTGAGAGAATGAGGGGAGAGCTCATTCCATGTTCCTTTTCATGGAATGACTCTTTTCATCACTGATGTGTTTGAAACATGGTCTCTCTCAAACCATCTCCCAAATTTGGACAAACTTCCCTACAGTCAGTGATTATTTATTCTCACTGCTGGAAAAAAAAGACTTTTATATTTTAAATTCTAGAGTATTCTTGCAACCGGGGTTGCAAGAATAATAAAACAATATATAAATAATAAAACAAGTATAATAAGGCTTGTACGTGGTCTTTTTTATTCTGTGACCAATTCCAATGACTACATGGACATACTGGTTGCCAGAGGGCACTTCCAGGCTAGGAGCAGGGCAAAAGGGAGTGGTGGACACTCAGCCAAAAGGGATGAGGGGAAGCAGCTCTTCACTTCTAGCCACATGCATCTGATGCCTACTGTAGTCAGAGCTTCCATTTATGTTTTTAAAGACAGAAGTAATATGGATTTGCGTGTGAAATCTGTCAGTTTTTAAATGTTGGCCAGTTTCATTTTGAAACAAAGCTGTGTCCATGGACAAAATCTCTGCACTTGAGCCTGTACTTCTGACGGGCAGAAAACACATCTTATGCTTTACAAAAAGGAAGAATGAAGCCCTGGTTTATTACACAGTGCCTGGTCTATAGGAGGTACTTACTGTTTCTTCAACAAATGATTGAATGTTCTCTTGGACTTCAGGAAATTCATTGATGTGTTTCTACCATTTAAAAGACTCCATGCACCCACATATCCCATGCATCCCACATATTTGGACATGCCCTAAAAATACAAATACAACTGGGCACAGTGGGTCACGAATATAATTCCGGCACTTTGGGAGGCAGAGGTGAGAGGATTGCCTGAGCCCAAGGGATTGGGGACCAGCTTGGGCAACTTGGCAAGACCTCATCTCTACAATAAATCAAAAAACTACCTGGGTGTGGTGGTGTACACCTGTAGTTCCAGCCACTTGGAAGGTTGAAGTGGAAGGATCGCCTGAGCCCAGCAGGTCGAGGCTGCAGCGGCTGTGAGTGTGCCACTGCACTCTAATCTGGGTGACAGAGTAAGACTCTGATTCAAAAAAATACCAATACAAATTTTTAGCAGTCACTCTTTTCCCCATTTCTCAAGGGAATGCTTTTCTCCACAGAAACCTGTCCAGGAAACAGCCTTTTTTTTTTTTAGTTGGAATCTCACTCTGTCACCCAGGCTGAAGTGCAGTGGCATGCTCACGGCCATCCCAGCGTCAACCTGCTGAGCTCCAACGATCCTTCCACCTCAGTCTTCCAAGTAGCTGGAACTATAGACATGCGCTACCACGCCCGATCAATTTTTTTAATTTTAATTGTAGAGACGAGGTCTCGCCAAGTTGTCCGGACTGGTCTCGGACCTGCAGGCTTAGGCAATTCACTTACCTCTACCTCCCAAAGTGCTGAGATTACAGGCCGAGCCCCTGAGCCTGGCCAGAAACAGCCTTCTATGGTAATTTATAACACAATTTATTTAGATCAATAGTCTTAAATAATTAATTTAGATTAAATGCAAGCTATAGTATATATTTTTTTTAAATTTTAAAAATAGAGATAAGGTCTTGCTATGTTGCCCAGGATGGTTTCAAACTCCTGGACTCAAGCAATCCTCTCGCCTTGGCCTTCCAAAGTCCTAGGATTACAGGCATGAGCCACCACACCCGGCCCTATACTACATTTTGAAACAAATGAAAATTCTAAAAGTGTTTTCTACTATATTTCTTCCTTTACATTTAGGCTTGTTCAATTTTATGTCTACGTTTTTTTTTCATTTTTAACTTGTAATCTTCTTGTTACTCTTCCAATCTTGGGTCAGCTGCAAAATTCATAAGTATGTTGTGTAGTTTGCATCAGGGGACCTTGACACAAGGCCAAGCACTGGAAGTGTAAAGATGGGGGGGGTCTTGAACCTTCCCTAAGTCAACTGTGAATCATTTATCAACATTCCTTTCATTCATCTCTTATTTAACAAATGTATACCTAGCATCTGCTCTGTGCCAGGTCCTGCCCCAGGCATTGGGATACACCAGAAACAAAACGGAAAATGTCCCAGCCCTTGAGGAGTTTACCTGTAAGTTGAGGGGAAAGAAAGTAAACAATATAAAGAAATAATACATACACCTCTTATCAACAAGGTGCCTGAATGAAACGTACTTGTATACCTAACCCTTAACTGTACCCCACAACACCATAATAAAAAATATTGATAAAAAAAAAAACACACAAGAAGAAATAAATGTAGTAGTGAGAATCAGTGACAGAAAAAAAGCTAAGTCCTAAGAACAACACAGTCTCCAGGCAAAAGAACAGAGACCACAATGTAAAGATAGTAGAACAATGTAGAGATGTTCTTGAATCATAAATTGCAATTATTGATGCTCTGGGTAAGATCATTGGTAATAATCATTGTGTGTATCTACCAAAGGTCTGATAGTATCATTATTTCTAGTTATATCACTATAAATCCTTACCTGTTTTGTTTTTATACATAGGAATTGTTCTGCAATTGGAGAGTGCACATAGAAGTTCCTTGCATTTATATGGCTTGTGAGCTGATATTTTGGTTATTAAACAATATCAATTGCTATGCTTTGTTTTTAAAACTCTTAACATGTCATGGATTTTGTCAATTTGTCAGTCAACACTTTTTAAAGTCATGAATAAACTCATGAAACAATATCAATTTTGCTGACACTGAGTTTGTAATCTCTAATAAGATTAAATTCTTTTTGCCAACAAGTTTGTAAATTTCTTCAGTTAAGAAGTATAAATAAAAAGAAAAGACTTCTACGCAGAATTTGAGAAAGTTTTGTTGCATCCAAAATGGCAATAAATGTTCAAGATTATAAAATTTAAAAAAAAAGAAAGAAAGAATATATAGAGACAATATTAGGATAGTGGTATTCGTTAAGAAGAAATACACAAGGTAGTGAAAAGAAATAGGAAGTTGGGGCCAGACATGGTAGCTCATGCCTGTAATCCCAGTACTTTGGGTGGCCAAGGCGGGAGGATCATTTGAGGTCAGGAGTTCAAGACCAGCTGGTGCAGCATAGCTAGACCTTTGTTTCTACTTCACTAAAAAATAATAATTAAAAATTTTTAAAAAGAAGGAAAGAAAGAGGAAGTAAGGGCATAGGTGAAATGGGTAGAAGCTTATCTTGTTCATAATCTTTGTCCAATTATCTATTGGGTACAATGTTTTTTAATACTTAGTATGAATAACTTATATAATAAATATATTATTATATATTATTATATAATAAATATAATATTCATATTATTACCTCAGCCTCCCAAAGGGTTGGGATTACAGGCCGAGCCACCGAGCCCAGCCTGAGGGTTCAAGACCCGCCTGGGCAACTTGGCGAGACCTCATCTCTACAATAAATCCAAAAATCAGCCGGGCGTGGTCGCGCGTGCCTGTAGTTCCAGCTACTTGGAAGGCAGAGGCGGAAGGATCGCCGGAGCCCGGCAGGTCGAGGCTGAGGTGGCCGGGAGCGGCCACTGCACTCCAGTCTGGGCAACAGAGGGAGCGGCCACTGCACTCCAGTCTGGGCGACAGAGTGAGACTCCAACTCAAAAAAACAAGTAAATAAATAAATATATTATACTATTTGCCTATCAGTTTGTTGCAGATTTTCTTTCAACCTTTCTGATAAATCCTCTTTCTTTCCATTGGCAGGTTTTGTTTTATTGATTCTTGCCCCTTTTCCCCCTTTCTTCTTTTGTCCTCGGTCAATTTTATTGTATTTATTTCATTCATTTGATAAATATCACCTCACACCTATCAGGGAGGCTGTATTGGGTGCTTGGACACTCAGACTTCACATACCAGCAAAATTTCAAAAAGGAGGGTTGCTAACGTTTTATTTTGCTAAAGAAGATATTAAATACATATTTATTTAATATCTGGCTGTGTCAAATATTTATCATATTTATGCTCTCCTACTTCACCACGGGCAGGCATGGGTCAGGGACCTAGCAGTAAGATATCATTGCATCAGAAAATACAGAAACAAATCACACTGAACAGACCTGAGGCCCTTCTTGGGGTCTAGAAAACAGAATAGGCAGAGTTCTCACTGTCTTTCTCAGAACTCTGTATCATTGGTGCTAGGTGCCATCCGTCACTCTCCTTTGACTACTCATTTATACCAAGCCAGGGACACTCTTTCAAGGTTTCATCTTCTCCTCTCTCTGTCCCCTCACTCCAAGGCCTCCACATCCTTAGCTCAGTCAGCCAGGGTTCTCTCTACAGCTGAAGAAATGAGATCCAGCAAGCTTACCTCATAGCCCACATGAACATATCTGAGTCCTTTCACTCAGATTTCCACAGACTTCTTTAAGTCTAGCAAAGCGTGGGTGGTCATTGTGTCTGACTGCACTGTAGGCTGCTCCTCCGGCACTTATTATAATAATAACTATAATAGCACAGCGTCGCTGACCCTCAAGGTGCTTCTTAGGAAAGACCGCCAGGCAGCTAGACGCAGGCCAGCCGCCCACTGCCACCCACACTCACCAGAGACGGAGAGGCAGATCAAAGGAGCAGGAACTTTCCCTAAACAATGCAGCCAGGCGTGCAGTGTCCCTGGGGCTCCACAGCATTCCCACCCCTCACTCAATCACTCCACCCGGCAGGTTAAGACAGGAAGCAGAGGGGCAAAGGCTGCTTCCAAGCTGTCGCCTTAGGAGAATGAAAGGAAACAAAATATTTCCTAGAGTTGTACTTGGGGCAAGGCCTTGGAATCATCACCATCAGCTGCAGTCGTTCACGAGGGGCCTCATTTTAATTTTCCCATAAGAAATAGTGCCCTTGCGAGGCGAGCAATTACCAGAAATGATAACGACTTGGCATAAGTACGATCATGTGTGTCTGAGCAAAGCCTCTTTCTATTGTTCTAAACTTCAAAACATGCTCTGCTTTCCACCAAGGTGCTCTCCATCTCTGCAGTTTGTGAAGTTGTCGTGCTTTTTAGTACTTTAACGGGAATAACAAAATGAAAAATTCAAACTCCTTTCAGAACTCTGTTGATTCGGCCCCTGCCAACCTGTCCGATTTTATCTCCTCCTTCTTTCTCTCTTGTCCACTGGGCTCCAGCACACAGATCCTTACACCAGTTTAAGATGCACCAAGCAAGCTCTTGCTCACCTCGGGCCTTTAGGCTTGCTATTTCCTTTGTCTGGGTACTTCTTGCTTCTACCCTCCCTAAGTTCATTTCCACATAACAGTCAATCTTCTTTTTTATTTTTATATATATATTTTTTGAGGCAGCGTCTCACTCTGTCGCCCAGGTTCGAGTGCAGTGGCACAATCATGGCTCACTGCAGTCTCGACCTCCTGGGCTCAGGTGATCCTTCAGCCTCAGCCTCCCAAGTAGCTGGGACAACCACTCCCGGCTAATTTTTATACTTCTTGTAAAGACATGATCTTACTATGTTGCTCAGGCTGATCTCAGACTCCTGGGCTCAAGAGACCCTCTCACCTCAGCCTCCCAACGTACAGGGGTTATAGGCATGGGGCACTGCGCCCGGCCCAGCCGATCTTCTCTTTGTAAGACGCATGAATCAGATTGTGCAACCCCCCTGCTGATACCCCCGATCATATTCTTCCTCCTTGGAATGCCCGGAGTGCTTACTTCATCCTCATCGCTGTCAGCACTGCCCACTTTCTATCCTGAGCCATAATTTGCGTACATGACTGTGTATCCCTACAGTAGCCAATACAGTGCTTGGCACTGTAAAGACTGGATGGATGGGATGGAAGGATGGATGGATGGATGGATGGACGGATGGACAGAAGGAAGGAAGGATGGATGGATGGATGAGTGGAAAGATGGAGAGAAGACAAAAGGAATGCAGGGAGGGAAGGAGGAATACAGGCAGTATGACTCTAATAGCCATACAAGGGCTGGGTGCGGGGGCTCATGCCTATAATCCCAGCACTTTGGGAGGCTGAGGTGAGAGGATTACCTGAGCCCACGGGTTCAAGACCAACCTGGGCAACTTGGCTAGACCTCATCTCTGCAATAAATTGGTGCGTGCCTATAGTTCCTGCTACTTAGAAGGCTGAGGGAGAAGGATCACCTGAACCCAGCAAGTTGAGGCTGCAGTGGCCGTGAGTGTGCCACTGCACTTCAGCCTGGGCAACAAAGTGAGACTCCAACTAAAAAAAAAAAAAAAATCACCATATAAGAACCTAAAGATGGAGAAATGTCCCAGAAGTCTAGGGCCCACTTTCAAATTTCTTCAATACGATACACAAATTTTTCATTGTTTACATATATGGCATTCATTGTAAAAAAAGCTAATGTTTCAACCCCCCCAAAAAAAAATCCATGGTGATATAAGAAAGATTAGTGAGATGAATGTGATATTTTTTTTTTTTTTTTTTGAGTTGGAGTCTCACTCTGTCACCCATACTGGAGTGCAGTGGCCGCTCCCGGTCACTGCAACCTCAACCTGCTGGGCTCCAGCGATCCTTCTGCCTCAGCTTTCCAAGTAGCTAGAACTACAGGCGCGCGCTACCACGCCCAGCTCATTTTTGATTTATTGTAGAGATGAGGTCTCACCAAGTTGCCCAGATGGGTCGCGAACCCGTGGGCTCAGGCAATCCACTCACCTCAGCCTCTCCAGGCGAGGGATTACAGGCTGAGCCACCGAGCCTGGCTGAATGTGATACTTTCAATGAGAAGGAGTGTCTGGGCCTTTCTTTTGGATTCTGCTCACACCAGATGAGATCTTTCAGCTTGTCTGTGGTCTACGAACCCAGAACTGCAAGCTTTCTGCCCGCCATCTCTGCCTTGTGTGGGAGGAGGGGCAAGGGGATGAGGCCGGCTGGAGAGCATGAGATCATCCTGCGGTGCCCAGGCAGCCTTGACAGGTAGTGTACTTGGCTGCTGTGGGGGACGACGTCAGGAGCAAGGAATCCGGGCGTCTTGTTGGAACCTGACAGCTTGTGCCGGCTGCTATTACGTAGAGCTTTGCTGTTCTTGCTAGTATTTCAGCTGCTTTGTGCACAAAAATGGATTCAGTGGAACCGCAGCAAGTTTATGGAATGCTACCTATAATCTCTGCGAGAGATCCAAGTACCATTCAAAGATGACACTCAGTTCTCTTCCTTAATTAGTGGGAAGGAAAGTGCCCTCTTACCGCATTTTGTGTCCCTCATTCCCTTTCTGAGACATCTAACCTTCTCCCCTCCTTCGTTTTTAAACCCTCTAGATACCATGATGTCAACCTGCTAGGTGTCCTCCTGGCTTCTGACCTTCCCCCATCATGGCTTTGCTGACTCTCCTCCTGTCCCCAACTCTAAATGTCGGTTCTCCTCAGGGCCCAGTTTTGAACCGCAACACCTCTATCAGTCTCCCCTTGGGTGGTCTCATCCTCAGCAAGGACTTCAATAACCCCAATAGGTGCTGACATCAGAAGATATTTCTGTGGCCCAGACTCCATTCCCAACTGCGGGCCCTTATGCCCAGCCATCCACTTGACATCTCCAGGTGGTTATCTCAAAAGTTCGTTACACAAAACATGTTTACAGCCAAGATTGTGGTTGTCATGCCTTCAGGTCAGAAAGCTGAAAATGCTCCTTACACGTTCTCCATCTTTCTTGTCCGCCTAGATTCTATTCAACACTGAATTGTATTGACATAACCTACTAAATATCACAAATCCATCCAAGTCGATTTCCACCACGGCCCTTCCAGACCAAACCCCAAACATCTCGTGCCTGCCATAGCTTCCTGACTGAATTCCCTGCAACTTCTCGTGCTTCTCTCCATTTAGCAGTCAGAAAATCCTTTCAAAATACACATTTTATCAATATCTCTCTGCTTAAAACTCTCTGATGCCTTTCTTTTCATCTTAAACACCAGAATTCCTTAGCATTGCCTACAAGGACTACTTATGGTCTTATTCTACTTTTCCAGCTTAATGTCATATAACACTCCCCCCGGGACATCTTCATCTCTCTCCCATTCATTTCAGTTATAATTTATTTTATATCTTCACTTCCTCTGCTCCTTAAAATTCTCGCTTTGTAAGGGAAAGTCATCATGGTAGAGGGAGGTGATCTGGGGCCAACAATCCCAATTAGCCCTCTACCTCTTTGCTTATTCAAAAAATTAAACTGAAAGTTAAAAATTTTTTTAAATTTTATTTTATTTTAAAGCTGTGGGGTACAATTCAGGATTAAGTATACAAGTGGTCATCATACATGTAAAGTTTAGGCCTACCTTTGGTTCCTACTCTGCCTGGTTTGAGATCAGATACCCTTGTTAATATTATGTACCAGACGGGCTCGGTGGCTCAGCCTATAATCCCACGCTTTGGGAGGCTGAGGTGAGTGGATTGCC
>NW_007260523.1:1024473-1032760 GCF_000164805.1 Carlito syrichta | reverse complement strand
ACTGCACTCCAGTCTGGGTGACAGAGTGAGACTCCAACACACACACACACACACAAAATATTATGTACCTCCCAACCAGGCAGTTTCCAGCTACTGTCAATCCCTTTCTTACAGTATTATGGTACATGTTCAGGATCTACTAAAAAATTAAATCTTAATGTATTTTATCAGATACCCTTCCCTTCTTCTGAGTCAAAGACCTGGTCTCATGTAAACCAACAATGCTTTTATATTCAAAGACAGCAGTTGTAACCTCCATGAAGTCTGCTATAATGAGGTCCTTCAATGAGCAATCCAATGAAAATAACTAGACTGAAGATAGCAAATACAGCTCAAAAAAATGTAACAGAGGGGCTGGGCACAGTGACTCATACCTGTAACCCCAGAACCTTGGGAGGAAGAGGCAGAAGGATTGGTGGAATCCAGGAGTTCAAGACCAACTTGGGCAGCATAGCAAGACTGCATCTCCACAAAAATTTTTTTTAAAAAATTAGCCAGGTGTAGTGGCGTGTGACTGCAGTCCCAGCTACTCAGGAGGCTGAGATGGGAGATCACCTAAGTCCAAGAGTTTGAGGCTGTGGTGAGCAGCGATTGCATACCATATTCTAGCCTGGGCATAGAGTGAGACCCTGACTCAAAAAAAAAAAAAAAATCTAGCAAAAATTTTCCCTAGTTCAAAAGCAATTACTGAAAGTTTCCTTTAACTAACAATTTATCCTAATTAGTATATTTAAAAATTTTTTTACCAAAAACAAACAACTAAATCTATCAATACATTTTTTTACAAATATTCAAATTGCATGCTACCTATGAAGTCTAAAGCAAGATACATCTGTCATCTATCGGTCCGGTATCAAAGCCATCAAAAACTATGATCTTACTTGCAAAAATCAAAGTCTTCACATCTGAGATACTCAAGATGAAAAAAATGAATATCTTTATTACATTATACTTACGTGTGATGATGAAAATGATTATAAGTATTTTTCTCCTTTTAAAACTTCCTACATGGGATTCTTCTTTCTGAGGTTTAATGTTTCTTAGTTGAAGTGAATACTTTAAAATGAAATCTGAACACATCATAATTTAAACTGACCTTGAATTTTAGGGTTTAATGTGTGAACACCTGCTTCCAGTTTTATCTTTTTAAGGAATATACCAATATGTTTTCTGATTAGAATAAGAAAATTGAATAGGCGCTTATCTCACTAGGAGTCTCTTCGCTGAACTCAGTCTTGTCTCTCACATTTTTCACAGCCACATTTTGAGCTAATGCAGCCAGAACCACTGACACCACGTGCTGCCCAATCCATTTGCTTCCCAGGATATGTAACTGTCCAGATGGGGTAAGGCTGATGCATGAACTGCTAGGAAGAGAGCTCAGTTCTCGAATCCCACAGGCAATTTTGAGTGATAAAATATGGGCAAATCATCTCAACTCTAAATAGTCCAAAGTCATCAAGAGTTCACGAAATTCAGATCCCCACAATTTCCTTTTGAATGACCATGAAGCCATTGGCTTCAAGGAAGGCACCTATTTTTCACTAAGAGTTCATAATCCATTATATCACAACCTAGACTTGGGAATACAAGGCTGCAGGTGACTCAGCTTGGGGAGGACACACCGGGAGATGACACCGGGAGACATCTGCCCTTACCACTCCACCGGGACTCCAGGGTCCAGGCAGACAGTGGGGAGAGGGAAAGAAGGTCCTGGGGAACAGGGAAATTGGAGACACCGATTTTTGTCTGACTAGCAAAGGAGGCGAGGGTAGAGGTGGTGCTGAGGGCTCAGTCTGAGTGAGTTCAAAGGTGAAAGGGAAGAGCTAAGGACACCAGTGATGCAGCTGGCACTTTAAAAGGCTCTCCCACAAGACAGCTAGTGTCAGCCACAGAAGAGACTGGGGAAGTGTTCCTGGTAAGATTCTATATGACAACATTCAGTCATGCATGTGAAACCCCACACCCTCTGACCACAGAACTAGAGGTGTCCACATGGCTATGAGGGCATCTGTCAAGAAAAGCATTCTAGTATCAAAAGGACATTCAACTGTTAATCAAAGAGCATAGTGTTCTTTGAACATTTCCTACATGGCCTACAAAAAAAGCTGTCAGAGGCCCCTTTAAGACGCAGCTGAAATAAAGGAAATCAGAGAGTCCAAGGCAGCTAGAGTACACACCTCAAGCAAACAGGCACCAAAGGAAAACAATCACATATGAGGTGTCTGCATAAAGAAAAGTTAAAAAAGAAAATCTAATTTGTCCTGAAATGCTTTTTGGAGATCACTGGCGTATACATTAAACACAATTTTTCAATCATTTAAATTTGTGTTTTGTTGGTTCCTGTAAAAAAAAAAAAAAAGTAACTTAATAAATCTTCCTCTTTAAGTCCTTTATTGTTTTTATGAACAATATATTTTTGTACAAGGAAATTAGCCATGAATTTTTTGTCGTCACTACATCTCTTCACAAATATACAAGCATTGAGATCGGGCACAGGGGCTTAAAACCTCGACTATAAATCAAAACTTTGGGAGGCTGAGGCAGAAGGATTGCTTGAGCCCAGGAGTTCAAGACAGGCTGGGCAACATAGGGAGACCTCATCTCTACAAAAATTAGCTGGATGTGGTGGCATATATCTGTAGTCCTAGCTACTTGGGAGCTGAAGCAGAAGGACTGCCTGAGTCCAGAAGTTGGAGGCTGTGGTGAGCTATGATTATGCCACTGCACTCCAGCCTGGGTGATTGTGAGATCCCAACTCAAAAAAAAAATTTTTCAAGCATTTAGGGGTGTGTGTGAGTGTGTGTGTTTGTGTGTGTGTGTGTGTGTGTGTGTGTGTGTGTGTGTGTGTGTGTGCATTCACACATGCGCATTATATGGTTCTCAGTTTTGACAAAAGAATGATGTTAATTCATGTACATTTGCAATGCTGCAAAAACATGTATGGAGCATATTTATAGTGCATCTTTAAAAATTATTTTTTGGGCCGGGCTTGGTGGCTCAGCATGTAATCGCAGCACTTTGGGAGGCTAAGGCAAGTGGATTGCCTGAGTCCACAGGTTCGAGACCAGCCCGGGCAACTTGTCGAGACCAAGTCTCTAAAATAAATAAAAAATTAACCAGGCGTGGTAGTATGTGCCTGTAGTTCCAGCTACTTGGAAGGCTGAGGCAGAAGGATTGCCAAAGCCCAGCAGGCTGAGGCTGGGGTGGTCGTGAGTGTGCCACTGCACTCCAACCTGAGCTATGGAATGAGACTCCAATTCAAAAAAAAATTACTTTTTGAAAAAAATCTACCTAAAAAGGATAAATTAAAGCTGTACTCCTCAGATGCAGTGACTTCCAACAACTAAAGAGTCAGCGGCAAGAGGATTGCTTGAGTCCAGGACTTTGAGGCTGCAAGTGAGCCATGATCAACACCCCAGCACTCTGTCATAAGTGACAAGGTAAGACCCTGACTAAAAAATAAAATAAAGATATTGCTTGAAGTCAAAATAATGAATTACATGGGCTCTTAGGAGCCCAACCACTTTTATACATCCACAAAGAGAAGAAACAAATATTTCAAGAAGAGACTGGCCCATGAAGACTCCACCAGGGAGTGGGGACAATGTGTATTGCATCTCAGTCGAACAGATACGCTGCTTCCTCCACCACCACGGGAGGAAGGGCTGCTGTGGCCTCCCTGGATCCACAGATCTCAGCATGTGAAGATTCACCCCACCGTTGCAGTACAACTGCCTGGATGAGGCAAGAGCTGCAACTTTGAATTACTGTTGGACCTACTGCTCTCCCAAAGTAGAAAGTCTATTTGAGATGAGTAATGACCTCTAAACACTAGGAATTGGCTGGGCACAGTGGTTCAAACCTGCAACCCCAGCACTTTGGGAGGACAAGGCAGGAGGATTGCTTGAGTCCAGGAGCTCAAGATCAGCTTGGGAAACTTTATGAGATATCGTCTCCACAAAAAAAAAAAAAAAAAAATTTGTCAGGTGTAGTGGCGTGTGCTTGTAGTCCCAGAGACTTGGGAGGCTGAGGATGGTGGATCCCCTCAGCCCAGAAGATTGAGACTGCAGTAAGCTGTAATCGTACCACTGCAACTCCAGCCTGGGCAACATATAAATCAATCCATCAATCAAGCTAGGAATCTCCTACCAAAAGGTATCCTTTTATCAAGAGCAAAATGGAAGTGGCTTGAAATAGTAGTAAGCATGTGTAGAGAATCTTCAGGGTCCACTCTTATTTTAGTTCTAAGATACTACAATAAGGGAAAAAAGTGGCAAGACCTATGAAATCTTTTGTAAGAAATGCCCCACAGACGTGCAGTTGAACATCTGGATAATTTCTCAGATTTTTAAATTAGATGTGAGAAATGATTTGCCTGCACATTGATTTTTTTCTAACTCAGAGGTCCATAGTCCCACAGTAAGAAAAGAAAAATCTGATAAGACACAGGAATTCTGTCAGGGGTCCGCAAGCCCTGCAGAAGGCCAGGCTATGTACAGCTTGGGCCCCTTGCTCTCCTCCTCTGCTCTGATTCAACAGAAGGGAAGGACTCAGGCCCTTACGGGGAGGAGCCATTCTCTTCTCCTTCCACAACTGTGACATACAGAAGCACGTGTTTAATAGAAACAGACATACAGTCACCCACAGACACAGGAAAGACTTAGCCTTTGGCTTTGGGCAGGATTCAAACATTACATCATCCATCTGGGGATTATTTTAGAACACAGTCCCGCAATTATGCAGTAATCTACTAGGTTTAATTGTGACTAAATTAGAATATTCCAGAATCAATGGAGGTCCTATTTCTACAATGGTCTGTAATGAATGATTCAAGTATTGTTCTTACACATTTCTTCAGGACAAAAAAATGATAAAAGGTTAATATGGTTGAGACACTAAGAACTTAAATGGGGAAAACATTCCCAGGATTGTCTCACACCTGAACTTGATGCCCGATGTTCCCATAATCACTAGTCACAAATCAACAATCTTTCTCAGCTTCTTCAACCAGTGGGGCTAAGTCAGCAGCTGCCCCCAGTGCAGGACACCTAGAGTTCAAGCCCATATAGGAATTTCAGCCCACACTTCAACCCAGTTCTATATTCCTGCTTACTGTACATGCTTAAATATAAAATGAAGGTTTTAATTTTTTCAAAATTATCTCTCAGGGCTGGGAGCAGTGGGAGGCCAAAGCAGGAGAATTGCTTGAGTTAAGACCATCCTGGGCAACACAGCAAAACCTCGTCTCTACAAAAAAAAAATCATAAAAATTAGCCAGGCCTGGTGGTACAGCACCAGTAGCCCCAGCTGCTTGGGAGGCTGAGGCTGGAGGATTGCCTGAACCCAGGAGGTTGAGGCCGTGTGCTATGATTGTGCCACTGCACTCCATCTTAGGTTTCAGAGTGAGACCCCCAACTCAAAACAAACAAAAATTATCTCTCAGGGGGGGAAAAAAAGATTACATTTAAGTCCTTTCAAAATTCTGCATATTATATGGCACTTTCTCAATTACCTTATTTTAAAAATAAAGAATTGTTTGGGGAAGATACACTAAGCTGAAATGATCTCAATCAATGTATTGGATAAAAGGCCAAGTTATCTAATACAATTCTTCTAGGGGTGCATTTTCTCAAAATTGTGAGTGCCAAAAGATGTAAAGCCTTTCAGGATGTTTGTGTTATGAAGACCACAATATACTCTTAAGGATAAATTTTACATCTTTTAAATGTCCTGAAAATGATGTGCTTCCCAGTGATCCCATCAAAAACAGATTCAGATAGGACTGTGTCACAGGTCATCAAGTTCAAAGTGAAGAAGAAACTGTATTGAAGAAGTTTAGGAATGATAAACACATGAATGCCAAAGATAAATGAAAAGAGTTTGAATATAATTACTTCATAAATTGTGAATGAGTAAATCCATACTTCTGGGTTAGTATATTACTTTATACATTATGTGACTTCAAATACATCTGTGTAACCAGTCTACTTAAACATGAAGAGACATTTGACTAATTCATCTATGTTACCAAATGTTTTCATAATCAAGCTGCCCTGATTTTTTTCTTGGTTGTAGGGGAAGGTCTTCCCACTGGGAAGTAAGAGACCATCTTACATTGGGTCATCTTATATTGGAGCATGTTTTAGAGAGCAACAGATTTGCTGAATCTGCATGTGATAAGGTTTGGTGGATGACAAAGAGCAAGCAGAAGGAATGATACGCGATCCAGTTTGAAATTCAAACTGAGCTCCATCTTGGAATCTTCCTTATTTCTCACAACTTTCCCATACTTGCATCTCTAACACACACTCACTAGACCACCAAATTCTTTTATTTATTTTCCATTTTTTGTAGAGATGGAGTCTCACTATGCTGCCCAGACTGTTCTGCTTTGGGCTCCCTGTCAGGCGTTCCACTTGTTCCAGTGGCCCAAACTTGGGGCTTATTTTAGCCTGAGCAGAAGGACTCCTCACCACCTTTCTTGGGTTTATGAGAGGAGAGGAAAGAGGAGCCCTTTAAAAAGTGTACCACTTAAAAGTCAGAAGGCAATATATCAACATTCAGTACTGGCAGGGCCGTGAATTGTAACCATAATAATACTGAATATGTATTGAGTGCTTATGTGGTAATGTGCAAAGTGCTTTACATGTAATGGTCACATCAATTTAGTACCCTCATTTTAGAGATGCAGAAACTAAGTAACAGGGGAAGTAGCTTGCCCAAGTCCTACAATATAAGTGACCCACAGTAGTAAATGACAAGGCTAGGATTTGAACCCAGGCAGTCTTATTCCAGAGCCTGCACTTTGATGCATGAAACTCTACTACTTCAGTGATATAAATAACGAAATCTATGGGGGAGCGTAAACATTTCTCGGGATTCTATCCATACCACCTCTTTCGCAGTATCAGGGCAAACCAAATGAGTGATCTATGATAATCTTGGATTTTGAATTCACCTTTCTAGAAGAACAGTTGTTTCAAAACTCATCTGATGGCTGAACCCAACAGTATCATTTCAGTCCTCATTCTTTGTACATACACACATAGATATCGGAATACAAGTTATTACCCCCATGTTGCTGAAAGTCTCCCTTTGGCTAACAAAACCCTTTTCTTTCTTGATTCTCCTCTCTCCTTAGTGCTCACTCATCCTTAGTCTCTGTCATTGCTCCTCTGTTCCTTTTTAAGCATTGAAGTCTCTTTTATTTCTACATCCTAGGTAACCTCAGCTATGGTCAGGGCTTTGCTTTCCACGTATGGGCTCCCAAATTTATATTTTGAATTTCTCTTCTAAACTAGAAAATCATAGTTCCAATTGTTCAGTGGGACTGCTGTAGATCTCCAGTCGCAGGTCCCCAAAACTGATCCTTCTTTTCTAGTGCCCATGCCCTGTAATGACATCTCTGTCTAACCAATTACACAAACCTGAAGCCTTAGCTCTGTCTCAGACTCTTCCTTATTTTTCACAATTTTTTCAATCTCGTATACCTAACACACACACTCATTAGGTCACCAAATACTTTTTATTTTTTTAAGTTGGAGTCTCTCTCTGTCGCCCAGGCTGGCTTGAAGTGGCACACTCACGGCCACCCCAGTGTTGACCTGCTGGGCTCCATTGATTCTTCCACCTCAGCCTTCCAAGTAGCCAGAACTATAGGTGCATGCTACCACATCTGGTTAATTTTTTTTTATTGTAAAGATGAGGTCTTGCCAAGTTGCCCCGGCTGGTCTCAAACCCACAGGATCAGGCCTTCCATTTGCCTCAGCTTCCCAAAGTGCTGGGATTACCGGCTGAGCCTGGCTCCAAATCCTTTTTTAAAAGTTGTATGGCTGGGTTCGGTGGCTCAACCTGTAATCCCAGCTCTTTGGGAGGCCGAGGTGAGTGGATTGCCTGAGCCTGCGGGTTTGAGACCTACCCGGGCAAGACGTGGTGAGACCTCATCTCTACAATAAATAAAAAATTAGCTGGGTGTGGTAGCACGCGCCTGTAGTTCCGGCAACTTAGAAGGTTGAGGCAGCAGGATCGCCAGAGCCCAGCAGGTCGAGGTTGCAGTGGCCGGGAGAGTGTCACTGCACTCTAGCCTGGGTGACAGAGTGAGACTTCAATTAAAAAAAAATAAAATAAAAGTTGCATTTATTTTTTGTTTTTTGTAGAGATGGAGTTTCACTATGTTCCCCAGACTAGTCTCAAGCTCCTAGCCTCAAGCATTCCTTCCACCTCTACCTCCCAAAGTGCTGGGATTACAGGTGTGAGTCACCATGCTTGTCCTGGATCACCAAAT
>NW_007260523.1:994747-1024273 GCF_000164805.1 Carlito syrichta | reverse complement strand
CAATCCACTCACCTCAGCCTCCCAAAGGCGCAGGATTACAGGCTGAGCCACCGAGCCCGGCTTCTTTAGATCTTAACCTTCTAAAATGTCTTCGTCATCTGTTTCCTCTTTGCTATTTCTACCACCATGATGAAAGCCTTCATCGTCCCTCAGCTGGATTACTGCAGCGATGGTTTATTTGGCTTTCCCAGCTCCCTCCCATCTTTCAAGCCCTTGAATGAGTGACCTTTCTGAAACATGAATCCAATCACTCTCATTTCTGTTTACAAGCCACCCACAGCTCTTGTTGGCCTACTAGGCACAGCCTGGCACATAAGGCATTTCTCAACCAGATTGGTGACTAGATGTCAAGTCTCATTCCCATCTCCTTCCCCAGTCATCCTCTCCTGTGAGTGAAGATCCAGACCACTGGAGCTACAGACCACGTTCTCTCACACCAAGCTCTGAGCCCCTTGGTCTTTCTTACTGATCTCCGGGCATCTGAGTCCACTCTGCCTGTACTGCTAGCTTCAGATTTCTTAAAGAAATGTGTGGTTCCAAGGCACCTTAAGACACTTTACAATAAGCTGTTATCCTTTCAACAACTCTACCAGGTTGCACAGTCTTACTGCCTCCATTTAACAAAGAAGCAGACTCCAGGTGGCTGAGGAGCCAGGATGGTTACCAACAAGGAAATAGTAAGTGAATGAGCCGAAATTTAAAGCAGGCCAGGCTGCCTCTATGCCTGTGTTTTAGATGAGAACAACCCTGACAGTCTTGCTGATTACATTTGTCACCATACTTTCACCTGGAGGGAACGACCAGGAAACAACATCACTGCTTTAGGATCTCATAGGCCCAGCCCACAGGACCCTCAGAAGCGGTCACTTCGAGACATGGCTGGTACCACACTTTCAGTCCAACTCCCTGCACGTGCCAGCATCCTGCGACGGAAACACATGTGTGTTTCACCCTGACACAAAACTTTTCACATTCCCACTGAACCAAAATGAAGCCCTTTCAGGAGGGAGCATAAAACTTCAAGCAGTCTGTCTCCAAGGAAGGGGAAATGTCCAGAACTGAGCCTCAACACTGTTTCTGACTTCATGGTCTAGACAGAACACTCAGATGATGCTCCATCTTTGAGAAGTGAGGGTCTAGCTCTCTCCTCTTGAGTCTGATTTTATTAAACAATTGATACCAGCCTATATAGTTATTTTTGTTATCAAATGCTAGCATTTGATACGATGCAAATGTCAAATGATATAGGCCATAGGTGACCAATAAATGTCTGTTGAATGAATAGCACGTGAAAATGCCATCACACACATATACACACAACTATAGCCAAAGGGGAAATTGCTTCAATAATTACTTATAATGTAAAAAATATGTATCTTGTTTCCTTATTACTTTATATTGGGGTCAAAAAGTTCCAGCCACAAAAACCCCTGGATCAAGTACCAGTTCTGTGACTGCGTGCATGACCCTAAGCAAATACACATCTGTGTCCTCCTTTTTTAAATCAAGGGATTCTAAGTAGTAGATAGAAGCAGTCCCTTTTATTCCTAATATCCAGAGACTTAGTCTTACGTTTATGATGTTTTTCCATTAGGCTAAGACTACTTATTTTAACCCCAGGGGAACCTATCCTACATGATCATTTTTAAACGGCTTTTTAAACTATATGTATCTAAGGTATATGGCATGATGTTTTGATATACACAGAGAAATGGTTGCTGTAGTCAAGCAAATTAGCATATCCATTATTTCACAGAGTAACCTTTTCTTTGGTGGTGATCATACCTGGTTTTGAAAGCGGTAGTCAGGGATGATGGGTTGGAATTTAATTCCAAGATTATTTTAGAAAAAAAGGACTATAGAATGCATTCAAACACATGCTCAAACATTATTCATGCCATTCAAATCGAATTCAGGCTGGCATCACCCAGACTGCACAATCACACATGGAATATCTACTACATTCCCTGCACACATGAGCAGATTCACGCACATACTTGTGTGAAAATGGCTCTTGACCTTGAGCCTATTGAAATGTTTATTGAACTGCTATCAGGTGCAGGAAGCAACATAAATGTAAACATTCAGGTAATTATACAGGCAATTCTCGATAGAACTAAGTGACAAGGAAAACTGCTATGTGTTGTCATCGCTGACACATGCACACAGTCACCAGTTGCTAGGCTCTCAGAAAGTTTTGTTTAAGTGAACCTAACTTCTCACACATGACAGCCACTGGGTGCCCTAGGTAAGATCAAATGATATTGACATAGGTGGCCAATAAATGCCTGTTGAATGAATAGCATGTGAAAATGCCATTACAAGTAACGCTATGAGAAAGTTAAGTGTATTGATAACATTACTAGGTAAGTGCCATGTCATTCTTTTTAAGAAAAAAAAAAAAGTATCGCTAACACTCTTAAGGCTCATTTTCCATCCCAAATCTGAAACACAAATTACAGAAGGATGATTGGAGAGGTTCCTTTTCAATCTCTTTGGTGTTCACAGTCAAGGAAAACATTCCCACGAAAATCCATTTACTAAATAAATACGCATTGGGCAAAGAATGTATGTACCAACATATTACTGATTAAACAGGGGCCCCTTGGTCGAAAAAAAAGAAATCAAAAAAGGAACACGTTAAAAGTGAGAAAGCCCTGGTTTGGCACAACCTATTTGCTTCACATTTTAAAAAATCAGACAGTTTTATATTGGATTAGTGTCATTTCAAACCGATCTCTGGCGAAGCCCAGTTGGGGAAGGAGGAGGGAGCGCTAGAGAGGTTCTGGGCAGAGGGGGAGTCCTCCGAGGGGCGTTCGGCCATCAGATCTGCAGAGAAAGGCAAGTTCACGGCCCAGGGCTGAGACGTTTCCCTGTGGAAGCCGACTCACCTTCCCTCCTGGAGGTGGCCCGGGCTGCAGGCAGCAGGAGCGAGAAGCAGAGGCAGCAGCCGAGCCAGAGCGCGCGCATGGCTGGGCCGGGAGGGCTGGGCCGGGGGGGCCGCGCCGTGCTCCGCTGCAGGGCTCGCTGCCGGCTCCCGTGGCAGGTGGGTCTCCCTCTGCGCCCCGCTGTGCCTTCCTTCTCCCGGATCAGGTGGTTTTATCGACTCTTCTACCTGACTCAGTCCTGACAGGAAGAGAGCCTGTGTTTCAGGGTGTGACTCACCTGTGAATAAGGAGGACCCAGCCCTCCGACACAGACAAACACACGCGGCGCACGGCGAGCTGGAAAAGCGCCGGTCTGGCGCACGCTCCCCCCTCGCCGCGAGGAGGGCGCACACCTGCGGGGCCAAGGGTGTGGCGCGGAGGCTGGGCCCCGAGATCAGTCTCCTGGAATGTGCCCGATCCCCCCACCGCCTAGCCCCCCGGTCCCCCTTCTCTCCCGGGGTGGTCCAAGGCAGGATTCACGGGGGGTAGAGGGAAGCCCTCTCCCTTCCTCAAACTGGGAGGCCCAACTTCAAGTGCGCTAACTCAGAAACTAGTCCGTGGCCTTTTCTGGTCTGAAAGACATCAAGGAAGACAAGTCAGTCGGGAGTCACAGCAGGGCCCTCTCTACCCTCGACTTGGAGGCGAGCTCTCTGTAAAATACAGCAGTCTCGTTCTTTCTCTGGCAATCAGGCTGGGTCCTCATAACTTCCTGATCACCTGAGCTAGCAACTCAGGAAGTCACCAGTGGACTGGCCAACCTCTGAATGAAGACTGGGAGTCACTTTGTATTCCTAAGAAATAGGTTCTCTAACTCACAATTGGTGATCAATAGATAATTTGGTTGACTTAAATAAGAAAGAGGATCCAAGTCTAAACTCTTTTACATCTTTTTCATGCCGGTCTCTATGCACCCACTAGAAAATGTTTGTTAAGACCAACTGTGTCATCCACTGGGCCAGGTGAGGCAAGTGATATCTAGACCAGCAGTCCCCAACCTTTTTGGCATCAGGGCCTGGTTTTGTGAAAGACAATTTTTCCACAGACAAGTGGGGGGTGGGGAGGGAGATGGTCTCAGGATGATTCAAGCTCATTGCATTTATTGTGCATTTTATTTCTAGGATTATTATATTGTAACATATAATGAAATAATTATACAACTTGCCATAATGCAGAATCAGTGGAAGCCCTGAGCTTGTTTTCCTGAAACTAGATGGTCCCATCTGGAGGTGACAGAAGACAGCGCTCACATCACCACCTCAACTGCAGGCATTAGATTCTCGTAAGGAACATGCAACCTAGATCTCTCACATGTGCAGTTCACAATAGGGTTTGTACTCCTATGAGAATCTAATACCTCTGATGATCTGGCAGGAGGCGGAGCTGAGGCAGTAATGCAAGCAATGAGAAGCGACTGTAAATACAGACGAAGCTTCACTTGCTGGCCTGCCGTCCACCTCCTGTTGTGCAGTCTGGTTTCTACCAGTGTGTGGCTTAGGGGGTGGGGACTCCTGATGTATACAACTGTGGATCTTGGTATGATCTACACTGTTCCTGTCCCTAAGGAGGCTGGTGGCAATAATTTGGCTCCTGCTAGATATTTTTAAATGACCAGAGGTTTATATATACACAATCTGTCCAAAAGAACCACTCCTTCTTCCCATCATGAAGGCCTACAAAGGCTCCCAATAAATAGCTGTTCACTGACTATAGGAATGAATGTTCTCTAGGTTGTTCTATGAATGATAAAAACATCAGATAATGAACAGACAATATGAGATGTACGTAATCATCAGAGGGTGTAAGAAATCCAGTTTCCTCATATCATGAAGTCCAGGGTGGGCTGACAGGGACAGTCAGGGATGGCTTTGTACAGACTTATATCAGCAATAACTGAGTTCAAGAACAGTAGGGGCAAGACAAGTTACTGCAAACTGACTGATGCCTACTCTAAAATCTCCAGTGACAAAAAAACGAGGACTAGAAAGGAAACGCCCCCTTTCTTATCTCAGGTTGGATTCTCTTCTACTCAGCCCAGGATTCAAGCAAATAGCATAAATAGTCTTCTCTCGCAAAACTCAGAGTATCCAGTTACCGCTAACCTCTTAGTTTACAGAGACCAGGTAATTAGAAGTCTCCCTTCTGGTTGTTGGTGCCTTGTGGGGGCTGAGATCCTGTCCCTGATTTCTATCTGTGTTGTGCAATTCACTACAGTCCTACAGGGACAAGGAACAGGACCCTATAATATACAATCCTGAAGGTAAATTTCATTTTAGTACAGATTGCTATAGTTTATTATATCTCAGGAATTGGAACAGGTATTTCCATCTACCATCATTTTTGGATAGTGATATTAATAATAGTGAACACATAAATAATGCTTACTATTTGTCAGTAACATAAATTCTTTATACATATTAACTCTAATCTTTAAAACAATCCTCTGAATTAGATGTGTTATTAATTTCCCTATTTTACAGATGAGAAAATACAGGCATGCAAAGGTCAAGTAACATGCTCAAAGTCACACTGCAAGCAAATGGCAAAGCCAAGATTCAAAACCAGGCAGTTGGGCTCCACAACCCATAAGCTCTTTGTTAGGTTAGATTAAAAAGTACCATTAAGAAAGACATTCAGCTGGGCTCAGTAGCTCAGCCTGTAATCCCAGCACTTTGGGAGGCTGAGGTGAGTGGATTGCCTGAGTCCGCGGGTTCGAGACCCACCTGGGCAACTTGGTGAGCCGTCATCTCTACAATAAATCAAAAAATTAGCCGGGTGTGGTAGTGCACGTCTGTAGTTCCAGCTACTTGGAAGGCTGAGACGGAAGTCTCGCCAGAGCCCAGCAGGTCAAGGCTGCGGTGCCGGGAGCGGCCACTGCACTCTAGTCTGGGCGACAGAGTGAGACTCCAACTCAAAAAAAAAAAAAAAAGACATTCACAATACTGAATGACATAAAAACATCAGATAATGAACAGACATGTTTTTAAATAACGTGTCGTCAAGGGTTATTTATCAACAACTGTTACAACCCAGCCAGATATAGACTATTGGCCTACATCAATAAATCTGAGTCACAAAGGACTTCAAACAAATAGACCAACCAGCAGCCTTTTTTATGTGTACAGTACAGGATCTTAAACATATTTTTTAAATGTGACTACCTGTAGACAGGTACTCTCCAACTTTTCTCAGTTCCCACCTCTGGGCCTTTTCACACATCTAACCAACCCATTTGCCTCAGACTTGAGATCCCTGCCCTAGCTTCATCCCTTACCTAGCTCAGGAACAATATCAAGCCCCTTTGTCAATCTGAGAACGCTTCCTTAGTGCATTGCTGAGGCTGAGAGTCCACATGTGGTCAGAAGTTGAAGAACTGGAGCAGATTTCCAGGGTTAAATCCTGGCTTCCTCATTCAGCAAGACAGGTTATATAGTTGCCTCTGATCCTCAGTTTCTTCATGTGTAAAATGGGGATAACAATGGAGTACCCTACCTAGTAGGATTATTGGGAAAATTAAATGAGTTGATCACCTATCTGTTGCTCAGAACAGCACCAGGCACAAAATATGCACTATACAGTGTAGCTTTAATAATCATTATTATTGCTGTGGTGAGTTTTTTTGTTTTGTTTTTAATTTGGAGTCTCACTCTGTCACCCAGGCTGGAGTGCAATGGCACGCTCACAGCCGCCACAGCCTCGACCTGTTGGGCTCAGGTGATGCTTCCACCTCAGCCTTCCAAGTAGCTGGAACTACAGGCGCATGCCACCATGCCTGGCTAATTTTTTTCTTTTTTGTAGAGATGAGGTCTTGCTAAGCTGCCCAGGCTGTTCTCAAACTCCTGGGTTCAGGCAATCCTCTCTCTTCCGCATCCCAAAGTGCTGAGATTACAGGCGTGAGCTACTGTGCTCAGCCTATTACTGTGGTTTTGAAAGGGCAGACCGAGAGTGGGAAGCCATTTTTCATCTTGTTCTTAAACCCTGACACAATAAGAAAGTAGAAGCTATGTTTTTACAGAAATGCACACTTTAGGTAAAATTAACTTTGCCGACTCTGTCTTTCCAGAAACAGACTTCCTGGTGCCAGGTATCTGAGGTATCTCATAGTGGCAATCAAGGTTGCCTAGAGTAAAGGGAATTTACAAGGCCTAAGACATCATGCATTGGGCAAGAATTGTAAAAGTCATGAAACTTGTAATTACAAATGTTATGACCGCTCAGAGGGAGATCAGGTGGGGATTTGATCTTCCAGTAAATTGGGCACTATCTACAGGGAAGTCAATGATCCCCTGAAGCTACCCACTGGGAATGCCTAGGAGATAAGGGGAGGTGCACCGTCCATTAGGTCTAAGGAATGTCGTTGGGGAAGGTACAGGAGAATTAGAATCCTTGTCATGCCCTTCTCTAGGGGCTATGATCATGTGGGCGGACATTAGTGGATCTCTGCGTCCCAGGTTCTCCAAGACATCCACAGGTGGTCGATAAGGAAGTCACAGCAGTCACGTCAACCTGATTGCAACATCTCCAAGGAAAAGGATTTAAGCCAGGACTTTGGGGGGCAACGAGTGAACTTTTCTTTTTTTTTTTTATTAATCAGTATTTTTTATTATGGTTTTGTGGGGTACAGTTAAGGGTTAGGTGTACAATGACGTTTCATTCAGGCACCCTGTTGATAAGAGGTGTTTTCCCATCCTCCAACAGATATTTGCTACTGTTAATCCCATCCCCCTCCCCCCCATAGTTTCCCAGTACCGTCAGTCATTTTCTTGTAGTATTACATTGAATGTTCAAGGTCCATTATATGAGTGAGAACATGCGATATTCGGATCTTTGTTTCTGTGAGAGGTCACTGAGTATTATAGACTCTAGTTCCATCCAGGTTGCTGCGAAATTCATGATTTTGTTCTTTTTTATGGCTGCGTAGTATTCCATCGTGTATATGTACCACATTTTTAAAATCCAGTCCTCTTTTGATGGGCAGCATGGTTGTTTCCAGGTTCTTGCTATTGTGAACAACACTGCGATAAACATACGTGTGCAGGTATCTTTTTTATAGAGTTATTTGTGTTCTTCAGGGTATATTCCCAGTAGGGGGATTGCCGGGTCATATGGAAGGTCAATTTTTAGAGCTTTTAGGAATCGCCACACTGCTTTCCACAGAGGTTGCACTAGTTTACACTCCCACCAACAGTGTAGAAGTGTGAACTTTTCTTAAATAAATCTTTTCTTCTCTCACCTCTTTGTGTTGCAATTCTTTGCATTAACTCGGATCTCTGAGTTGCCAGTGTGCACCTCCGGCTTGCCGACTCCAGCGATGTTGTGCCTCCCTGCACCTTTCCGTCTCCATTCATCCACCCTCACCCTGTCCGGACTCTAACAGTTTTAAAAAATTATTATTATCACTGACTAAGCACCATCAGTTTTTCTTTGTTATAATTCCTAATAAATATAATTACTAACAAATATGGAAAAGATGGGATTTTGCTTCAACCCTTCTGCTAATTGATGATTGAATCATAATTTGAAACTTCTGCGGAACTCTGCTTAACCCAGGTTCATGCCCAGATTACCAACATTTACTTGGAATTTGTAATTAATTTTCATTATTTGGAAATTTCTTTCACATATAAATTTCCTTGCCTAAGGTTTCAAAATTTTTGCATTTAAAACTTGAATTTAAGGCAGTTTGGGATCTTATATTTCAGGGAAAAGTTAAAGGTAAGAAGAATTCAAACATAGTCTTAGGATTACCTTTAACACATGCTTTTCAAAATAGTAACAAAAATCTATTCGCTTTCCCCTGTAGCCCAAATAAATATATATATATATTTAAATCCAGACAAAAGTCAACTTGATACTATCCAACAATAAAAAGGAATGAATGAATAAAAAGGATAAATATGCTACATGGATGAATCTCAAAGCATTGTGCTAAGTGAAAAAAGTCAAACACAAAAGACCAGCTTCGATGTGATTCCATTTATAGGAAATTCTAGAAAAGATAAAACTACGAGACATAGAAGCAGATCAGTGGCTGCCAGGGGTAGGGACTGACTGCAGTGGGGCATGAGGACACTTTTTTGGAATGAAAGAAATATTCTAGAATGTGATTGTGGTCAAAATTAATCAATTGTACAGTTAAAATCAGTACATTTGATTGTATATAAATGATACCTCAATACACTGACAGTAAAAAAAAGAAAATCTCAAAAAAATATATTTGATTAATACAGTCACACTTCACTTCAAATGTGCAAACTCAAAGCCACCACTGGAAGCATACCAGTGTCTGCATAAGTTATGTGACCAAATCAGTCATAACATCTCGTCTGGCTCTGCTTAGCTCTAAGCAGTCAGCTCAATCCTTTAGGAAGAGATACCACTCAAGAATCACAGGAGGACCCCTCTTTTGGAAACCTACCTGTTTGGGAATTCACAAAAAGTAAAAGATGCCTTTTTGAAATGTTTGCTTAGGGGCACGAATTTCCAACCCATCTCAGACTTGGTTCTAGAAAGTCAGCACTTGGATTTTTATCTGATAGTCCCCAAAGTTGTCACATTTAGAGTGTAACACCTGGTGTCAGTGGGAATAATATTCTATGCAGAGGTTCTCCAACCACAGAGCTGGAACGGTGCTGGGGCATTCCCACAGGGTGTGGCCAGGAAGGTTGAGGCCCTGGAAGTCCCCTATGCTCATTGTTGCACTGGCAGGCCAGTCATCACCCAGGGGACTTTTCTTTTTACAATGCCACTTAAATCATTTCACAGGATGGTCATCTCTCCACCCCATCCCCAAATAGAATTACAAGTACCATGTGGATTTTTGCCTTGTGTTCCATCATAACCTTAGTTAACTTTCAGAAGGAATGTCTGGCATGTCACCCGCTTTCAAACTCACTTAAGATAAAAACTGGAGCACTGGCTGTTAACATGCCAACAGAAGACAGGGCACTTGGTCCTGATTCCCTGCCCTTTAAAAACACCTCCCCAGATAGTTCTGATTATGTCAGCATTCCCATTAAAATTTTAGGTGTAAAATATAGCAATCAGGAAAAAAAATTTGTGTAACTCCCCTTTGTTCTTAATTGGTAAAGGAAAATGTCCATAAATGGAAATTGTTCAGTGTTTCCTGGATCGTCTGGGTAAATTCTCTGAGGCTGGCCGGACTCCAGAAAACAATGTTCTCTGAAGCAAACCCTGGCTGAAGTGGCCAGCTTCCATTTTATGCAGAAACATATACTGTGTGCTCACAGCTAGTATTCAGGGAGGGGAGAGGCCAGCCCAGAACTGAAGTGGTGCCTTTTACTTACTGAAGGGAGCCCATCCCTTTTCTTCGGTTGGCTGGTGATATACCTGGGCCAGAGATGAGGAGAAATCAATACACAAACAAGAACTTCATTTGCATAATTTTGGGTGCAGCTATTACAGACAGAAATATTCAAATCAATAATTTAACAAAGCAAAACATGGAGGGGCACATGCTTTAAAAAAGCAAAATAGGCCGGGCCTGGTGGCTTATGCCTGTAATCCCAATACTTTGGGAGACTGAGGTGGGAGGACTGCTTGAGCCCAAAGTTCAAGACCAGCCTAGGCAACATAGTGAGACCTCACCCCTACAAAAAAAAAAAAAAAAAAAATTAGCTGGAGCCGGGCTCAGTGGCTCAGCCTATAATCCCATGCCTTTGGGAGGCTGAGGTGAGTGGATTGCCTGAGCCCGCGGGTTCAAGACCCGCCTGGGCAGCGAGACCTCACCTCTACAATAAATCAAAAAATCAGCCTGGCGTGGTAGCACATGCCTGTAATTCCGGCTACTCGGAAGGCTGAGGCGGAAGGATCGCCGGAGCCCAGCATGTCAAGGCTGCGGTGGCCGGGAGCGGCCACTGCACTCCAGTCTGGGCGACAGAGTGAGACTCCAACTAAAAAAAAAAAAATTAACTGGGCATGATGGGACATGCTGTAGTCCCAACTACTGAGGAGGCCGAGATGGAAGGATCACCTGAGCCCAGGAGGTCAAGACTGCGGTGAGCAGTGATCATGCCACTGCCCTCCAGCCTGGACATCAGAGTAAGACCCCCTACTCAAAAAAATTAAAAAAAGAAAAGAAAAGCAAGAAAAACAGACATAGGCCGAGCTCGGTGGCTCAGCCTGTAATCCCAGCACTTTGGGAGGCCAAGGCATATTGATAGCCTGAGCCCATGGGTTCGAGACCAGCCTTGGCAACTTGGTGACACCTCATCTTTACAATAAATAAAAAATTAGCTGGGCATGGTAGCATGTGCTTGTATTTCCAGCTACTTGGAAGGTTGAGGTGGAAGGATCGTCGGAGCCCAGCAGGTCGATGCTGGGGTGGCCATTAGTGTGCCATTACACTCCAGCCTGGGCGATGGAATGAGACTCCAACACAAAGAAAAAAAAAGAAAAAGAAAAAGAAAAACAGACATAGGAAAAAACCCAAACAAATAAAATAGAGGGCAAATGATTCTGAGAGACATTTGGTAGATTTCAAGGGTGTGTCAGCTGTTGTGTTCCCTTAGACTGAAATCTGGTCATTCACTTGCCTGTGAAATGTTGATTAAGTAGATGCCACACTGTCCTTGGACCACAGAAATTCAGATTTAGAAAGGTGAAAGAGCCCACTGCAGTGTAAATTCTTCTCGGGATTGCAGCAGTAGGGGTCAGAGCTGTATCATTTGCAGCTCGACAAGAAAGCTGGGAGGGAGAGGTGGCCCCTCTTAGACCAGAGATTTCACTCTCGCCTTTGGAAGGGAGGAAAGAGTCCAGGAAACAGTGTTTCTCAACATGCTTCTAAATTTAAATCTGAATATTTTCCACCTTTAAGAAGGCAAATTATAGTCTGAAAAACCCTATAGCATTTAGAGTCCAGCTCTCCGACCTTAGATTGGAAACTCTGGATATATTTTAAATGTCTAATAATAATTTTGACAATGACAATACTGACAGCTGAGCTGTAGTGAATATTTGGCATTGCCTCGCTCGGTTGGTGTTGGGAGCCTTTACAGGGATTATGGAGTTCATTCCTCACCACCCCAATAAGAATAAGGATATTCTTATTATCCTCATTTTGAGGTTACACAGGCTCCCTCATAAACTCATACCAATTTTTCTCTCTACAGTTATCATTCAACTATAATATCAAAACAATTTAAGGGGCCAGGCCCAGTGGCTCATGTCTGCAATCCCAGGAATTTGGGAGACTGAAACAGGAGGACTGCTTGAGCCCAGGAGTTTGACACCAGCCTGGGTAAAATAGCCAGATCTCATTTTTACCAAAAAAATTGGAAAATTAGCCAGGAGTCGTGGTGCCTGCCTGTAGTTCCAACTATTCTGGAGGCTGAGACAGAAGGATTGCCTGAATCTAGGAGGCTGAGGCTGCAGTAGGCTGTGATTGTGCCACTGTACTCTGGCATCCATGACAAAGTGAGAATCAAAAAATAAATAAAAACAAATTAAGCATCTCACTGAATAAACACACTGTTTTCCAATTTTTTTAAAAAGTTGAATCTTCAAATAAAAAATGAAATGCCTTAGTCCTTATGATATACCATGGGGGAGGTAGGGGGCGAATAAAACCTAGAATTATCTTTTGGAGAGCAGGCCCTTTGTAGCACAGTTTTCCCCTGCTAAGTAAGTGTTCAGTGAAGTTTTTAGGGCGATTCTTTCAACGTATTTGCACATTTCATGATGGGTGATCTACAAGTACACCCGCCTCCACCGTGCTGAGTGTTCAACAGTTTTTGACCAAAAAAAAAAACAAACGGTATGACGCCTGTGCCCCACCCCCTCATTCACCCCCACTTACTCCAAGCGATTTTGTTTTGTTTCCCCAGATGAAAAAAGTTCTCAAAGAGAAACATTTTGCCAAGGTGAAACAAAAAACGGCAGAAACACTAAAAGGCATCAAAAATGAAGAGTTCAAAAACCATTTTGAGCAGTGGAAAAAAGTCTAGATAGGCGTATTGCATGGAACAGAGTACTTTGAGGGTTACCAAAGTTTAAACATGTAACAATAAATACACAATTTTTGTAAATAAATTCTGGAATTTTGGGGTCACCCCTCCTATACTACATTCTATAGTGGCTTCTCTCCACCAGATAAGTAATAAACAAGGCTTGGCTCTTAGGAGTGCATTTTTCTTTTCATATTACCTTTTGTTCTTCAGTGTACGATGTCTTCAATTCTTATGCAACAGCTTTTTACATCATCCAGTCAGGTCTTGCTTGTTTTTCCCTTGGTCTGATACCTTCATCCAGATATGAGAGCATTTTGTTAAGTAACTCAATACTTGAACTCTTTAGAATAATTGGAAGTTATATTCAGCATGGTGGGAAGAGTATATGTTGTCTGAAAGAGCTCAAGAATTTAGTAGCGATATCCCTAAAGTCAGTTTTTCTAGGTCCTGGTTACACAAAAATCCCCAAACATTCCTGGGTGGTTCTTTTGCAGGAAGCCTGCAGATTGCATGTGACTTTTTGGTTGCTTGCACTGCAATTATGAAGAGAGTTACAAATAATCACAGAAAAATCTAGACACCCTCCTCATTAACCTAAAAATTTCTCAGTCTCAATATGTTTATTTTGATTAGTAGGAGAATTAATTCAGTGATTCAAACAACTTAAATCAAATTACACATTTGTCTCAACCTTCTGGCTATTTTAGGTAAATATATTAGGCCTGGCTTATTTGGACAATTATTTTAATATCCCGCTTTCATTGTCATTGCTTTATCAAAGTTACTAATGTCTTTGCTACTTTCTTATTTCAGGATCCTCTCTTAATAGAACATTTCAGCTAAAGTAGAATATGACTGCTTGGTTTGCAACAGAATTGTTTACATGGGATTAAGTACATCTTACGTGCCTCAAGTAAATGTAAAATGAATTACACCTATGCTAAAAATTCTACACACATGGACTTTTTTTTTTTTTTTTTTGAGTTGGAGTCTTACCCTGTCTCCCAGACTATCGCCCAGACTGGAGTCTCACTTTGTCGCTCAACCTGCTGGGCTCCAGCGATCCTTCCGCCTCAGCCTTCCAAGTAGCTGGAACTACAGGCGCGCGCTACCACGCCCAGCTAATTTTTTGATTTACTGTAGAGATGAGGTCTCGCCAAGTTGCCCAGGCGGGTCTCGAACCTGCAGGCTCAGGCAATCCACTCACCTTGGCCTCCCAAAGTGCTGGGATTACCGGCTGAGCCACCGAGCCCGGCCTCACACATGGACTTTTAAAACTTGAGCTCTATGAAGAAAATCTTTTTTGAGTAAGATTTGGGAGATTTTGTTTGGTTGATTTGGTTTTTAGATTTTAATCTTACATTTTGTACTTTCTAAGGAAAAAAAGGGCAATTCTAAATCTTCAGACCCTTCAGGCCCGATGTAAAGCCCATCTTAGGAAAACCTGTCCTGATATTATCTGCATTCTAATCTTTCCTATTGGAAGTTTCTGAAGAATTTGTATTAAGTTGGTAAATACATTTATTTTAATAAAAAATAATTTAATGAGCTTCCTTTCAGATCCAGATCTTGTCTAACCAGTCACTTACACTGTTGATTTTTCCTCTGGAACACAGACAGAGTTGAGAGGGTGATAACATGTGACAGGCCAGGCCTATTCAGACCCACATGCCCTTTCCCAGGACTGGGCTGGGTCTGACAGAAGCACCAGTCGATGTTTTGGGAGCAGGTGGCTTCCATGACACTAACCTTAAATGTTTAGAAAAGCAGTCTAAAATATCCCCAAATTTCCTTATTCATGTACTATGGGATTATCATTTAACCAACTCTTTTAAATATCTATATTTTCTAGAAGTTTTGGTCTGATACATAAAATTGACTTTCTTTTATTATAAGGATCTCATAATTATCACTGGCTCTGGTGCTTTAGGATTTACTAATCATTTTTCTCATAATCCCTTATAACTTTGTAAACATTAGCTATATGTCCCTTTGCCTTTCTGGCTGAAAAATCCTATTTTTAGACTCTTCTAGTAGCCTGTCTTGGTGACGATTTGGGGTGCTCTTCTTAGGAAGTTTTTAAACTTTCCCATGTGTTTAGTGAAAAGAGATCAGACTGTAAAAGTTTCTTACATTTAAGTGCACCACAACTTACATACTGGTGGCATAACTTCTTCTGATGCGGGGGCTCCAGAGAGGTCACGTCAGATGCTTATGCCCAGACCAGGGCTTCTGGCAGAGGAGGATTCAGGGGCAGGGTTAGTAGAGGGCTAAAATGCAACACAGAGCTTCCCTTGCCATGCAGTGCACTCTGGCACAAGCCTGCAGGCAGCTAGAAGAAGAAAAACTTTTCTCTAATTGGTCTACCCAGAGATGATCCTTTTTGTTAGCCTACTACCTGGACAGGGTACATTTCTAATTTGCTCAAAGTGTCTGCTGAGCTTGCCTTGGCATGAGCAAATGGGAACTAGGGATCAGACTACATGACTTTTTTATTTTGTCCTTGATGTGAAGCTGGTAATTCAGATTCCATCATTTAATACTTCTAATTTGGACGCTTTTTTTTCTTCCATACCAGTTTTCATTTCACATTTCACATTTCAATTTCACATTTCACTTTTCTAATTTGATATTCAACATCAGTTGGAAGATTAAACCATATATTACGTGTTCCATGTAAATTACAATCATTTTAGAAAACATGCTTACCAAACCAATCTTTTTTTTTTTTTTTTTTCTTTTGAGTCTTAGTCTCACTCTGTCGCCCAGGCTGGAGTGCAGTGGCACACACTGCAGCCTCAACTTGCTGGACTCAGGCGATCCTTTGCCTCAGCCTTCCAAGTAGCTGGAACTACAGGCATGCACCACCAGCTGGCTAATTTTTTTCATGTATTGTAGAGACAAGGTCTCGCCATGCTGCCCAGGCTGATCTCGAACTCCTGGGGTAAGGCAATCCTCTTGCCTCAGCCTCTCAAAATGCTGGGATTACAGGTGTGAGCCACCGCGCCCAGGTGATCTTGAGGGGTTATCTCTTCTAGCACATTTTCCTTCATCCAAAAACTGCTAATCTTCTCTTTAAGCAGCTCCATGTGTATAACAAAATATTATCTATGGCTCTAGGTTACCTAAAGTTTTAAAAATAATTTCTGGTGTGTAAGTTTAGTAAGTTTTTTGAATGTCCAGACCAACTATTGTTCTATCTTAACTTTAAATTTATTTATGCTCCCAAAGAGTCATTCTAGTGCAATCAGATGTCTTTTTCCCAGAAACTGTACTTCCTTTTCAGAATAAGTTGCTTGCTTGTCTTTATTATAGGTTCTATTGTTTAACTCCCCCATCTGTCTTCTGTAAGGCATCTCTACCCAGTGAAAATGTCTGTGATGGAAGTGTTCCCTATTTGTGCTTCCTAATAGGATAGCCACTAGCACATGTGTAAAGATGCAAGCTATATCTTTAATTAATTAAATTAAAATTTAATTTTAATAGTCTTTTTGTGACTACCATATTGGACAGTACAGGCCCAAGGCCTTCTCTGGACCCCTTTTAATAAATGGGCCACACTAAGTACCTCCTTCACAATGATCACCTGTAACATGTTGCATCTTGTGGTTGGCAGTCTGGTCATCTCACCCTCAAGTTCTTGCAAAGTTACTAAGTAGGTAGAATCACTTCTGATGGGAAAAATCATTTTTGAAAGTAAATACATAATAGTGTTTGACTATTAAAATTTTACCCAGCAGAAATTTTATCTTGTATGTTACATAAAGTTTTCTGACCCTGAATTTATATTGGCAAATGTCATTTGTATATAAATAAACCCCTAGATGCCTGGGACTTGTGGGAAAGTTCCTTGCTCTGATTTTTCATTTTACCTTCTGGAGACTAACATGTGAAAGGTTGCACATATTTTTGTTTCTGCAATTGTTAAGTAAGGCATTCACATTGCTATATTTGAAGAGTATTCTTTGAGAAATGAAGTAGCTAGTGTTTGCAAATGGGTGTCAGAAAGGTGTTTAAAATCGCTTTCCAGATTACTCTTACAAACTTACTCAGGTGGTATAATTGTCTACAAATAAAATTTATCTATGAAAACAGTCATCACAATCACAGTTTTCAAACATATGTGTATGATTTGATCTGTTTAAAGGAAATAATATGATAAAGGAAAGAAGCTCTTGGAACTCATTCTTTTGGTCCATAGGATAAGTTTTTTGTATTAAGAGCTGACAAATTTATTTTATTGAGGTAATTTTGATAGAGAAGCATTTATCTCAATAAAATTTTTGCTCTGCTCATTCTTTCATTTGCTTGTTCAATGAATTTTTTGTGTTTATCTACTATGAGCCAAGCATTGTGGTAGACACTTGATCAGTAACACACCTATGGAAAAGGATGACAAGACAAGAGCTACAGAGACATAGTTTCCTAGGCATGAAAGGAACCAAAGGAAGAAAGATTATTATGGGGTACAGTTTCAAGGCTTGTCCTAATAGAATACATTGCATTGAAAGAGAAAAATGAATCAGTCACTTCAATCTTTCTAATAAATGGCTACTCAATTGTTTGTTAAGATTATAAATCAGCTTGATGAATAGTAAGGGGCCTGTACATATCAGTCTTTGGTACCGCTTGGGACAAATGGGTTTGCCAGAGAGCCTATAGGCTAGTGACCTTCTCAATGGCTCCCATCTTTTTCAGAATAAAATCCAAAGTCGTTCTGTAGCCTCTGAGGTACACATGATATGTCCTGCCCCACCTCTCTAACCCATCTTCAGCAGCTCTCTCTCTCTCTCTCCCAATCATTCTGCTCCAGCCACTCTGGTCCCTTTTCTGTTTCTTGAACAAGACAACATGCTCATCTTCATACTACCCGAGGTTGCCTATGCCCAGATACCATCTCCTACCCCTGCCCAATTATTCTCTATTCCTTTCCTCGGCTTTACTTTTCTTCTTATTACTTATCACCACTTGACATGAGGTTCATGAATTTGTCATCTGTCTCCCACTATAGAAAATACTTCATGACAGCGGGGATTTGGTATTATAGCAAAGCACAATACCAAATCCCCGCTGCCTGCCTCTTAAAAGACCCTCAGTAATATCTTTTTGAATGAATGAATGATCAATGTTTCCTACTTATTTTACAAGGCTGAAATTACTAAACTTTTCATATTGCAGTTGAAACATTAGTATGATAAGGGAAATCATATCTTATTAAATTACCCTGAAAGAATGTTGGGAAGATAACTAAGTTAATACTATACAGACTTGACTTGCTTGGAAGATAAATAATTCTAAAACTCAAGTTCTCTTATTTTATTAAAGTAATCCCAAAGCCATACATTGATACAGCTACAATGAATCTAAAAGAATGCCATCTAACTATAATAAGAATGGTGTGAGAAACAGTCAACTTCAGAATGAGATGATGCTTATGAAAAGGAGTTTTCTTATGTTAGAGCTTAAAGATTAAGGAGAGAGAACTGCATGTAAGACCAAGGCAGAGAGAAAGCCCAGATCCTCAGCACCTCTTTGCATGCATCTTCTCGGTCTCATCACAAAGTGTCTTCCAACCTAGATATTCCAAGTTCTGTAGGTTAAAGGTATTTAGTCAAGCCTGTTGCCATGATTGACATGTTTGCTCTCTCCAAAACTCATGTTGAAATATGATTGTCATTGTGATGGTATTAAAGGTAGGACCTGTAAGTGGTGATTGGGCATTAAACTACTCTCATGGGTAGGTTTAATACTTTTTTTAAAAAAGGGCTTTGGGGAGCGGGTTTCCTTTCTTGGCTCTTCTGCTTTTCTGCCATTTGACGAAGAGCATCCCTCTCTTCTACAGGATGTAGCATTCATGGTGCCATCTTGGAAGTGGTGACCCAGCCTGTATCAGACATAAAAACTGCTGGTGCCTTCATCTTGAACGTCTCAACCTCCAAAACTGTGAGAAATACATTTCTGTTCTTTATAAATTACACAGTCTCAAGCATTCTGTTAAAACTGCACAAAACAAGCCGGGCTCGGTGGCTCAGCCTGTAATCCTGTGCCTTTGGGAGGCTGAGGTGAGTGGATTCCCTGAGCCCACGGGTTCGAGACCCGCCTGGGCAGCGAGATCTCATCTCTACAATAAATCAAAAAATCAGCCGGGCGTGGTAGCGCATGCCTGTAATTCTGGCTACTCGGAAGGCTGAGGCGGAAGGATCGCCGGAGCCCAGCAGGTCGAGGCTGCGGTGGCCGGGAGCGGCCACTGCACTCCAGTCTGGGCGACAGAGTGAGACTCCCACTCAAAAAAAAAACAAACAAAAAAAACTGCACAAAACAAAGACACCTTTCCTGTCCCCTGAAAGACCCACACTCATCAATCTCGACAGTTAAAAAGAGTGGTAGTAGTTTTTATTCCCTATTTTCCATATTTATTTTTAGTGATGGAGAGCAAATTTTATGGCAGCAAGTGTTAATTCATTTCAGTGTTTGTAAACTTGAAGAGATACACTTATCTCTCAACTCAAAGTGTTTTTTACAATAAGCACATTCACAAGTTTATAGATGAAAAATTCAAGGGGTGGGTGGGAAATAGGGTTAGATTATCCTGCAGCCCAACAATACCATAAAGGATTCAAGTTCTAGCTTTCTTTTCCCTCATCCAGCATCCACTCCATCTGAAGGCTCCTTCCACTCATAGTTGTGGATTGACCGCCAGTAGCAATCAAGGTTCTATGCTTCCTTTATTCATGTAGATAAGAAAAAGCAGATCGTTCTCCTCCAGACTCCAAACAAAACTTTTCCCCTTCCTGATTGGGCCCATCATCGGCCATCTCTGTACCTGTAATTATTGCCAGGAAAATGCTTGGTGCTTATTGGCTTAAGCCTGGGTACACTCATCACTGTCAAAAGGGATGGGATGGCTATGATTGGCTTAGGCCAGGGACTGGCAAACTATGACTGCAGGCCCAATCCTGCTTGCCTGCTTTCAGGAAGTTGAATTAAAACATAGCCATGGTCGTGGTGGCGGTGTCTGTGAGTGTGCCACTGCACTCCAGCCAGGAGTGAGACTCCAACTAAAAAAAAAAAAAAAAGAATCATGTTCTTCTCTACATATTATCTATGGCTACTTTTGAACTACAATGGCAGAGTTCAATAGTTGCAACAAAGACCATAAAAGCCCCCAAAGTCTCAAATATTTACTATCTGGCCCTTTATAGAAAAAGTTTGCCAACTCCTGGCTTAAGTTAATGTGGTCCCACTTTGGAGCTGTGTTGGATTCTCTAAACTATGATTCTGTTACCTAGTGAGACAAAGTTTGAACTCAATGTGGATCTCTTCATGTGTCAACCTAAGGTTATTTTTCCTCTTGTTCTTTCCTAAGCACTGCTAAAAAAGAAACAAACACACCAGCTTCATTGTGAAAGTCTTTATTTTTAAAGCCCTTTGACTCATCCTCATTTCTCTCTACCAGATTGATTGATATCAGCTCCTGACATTGATCTGTGTTCCACCCATGGCTGTATGTCACTTGGCTGAACTGTCTTGAAGTTATTTTTTAATTTTATGAAACCAAACTACCCTAACTGTCTGCCAGATCTTCAACCCACCAACAGTGTTAGATAGAATTCCCCAGAGTCCTGCTGCAGTCATCTAAGAAATATTTCTCAGCTAGGCATGGTGTCTCATACCTTTAATCCTAGTATTTTAGGAGGCCGAAGGGAGATGATGCTTGAGCCCTGGAGTTCGAGACCAGCCTCGGGCAGTACAGTAAGACCTTGTCTCTACAAAAATAAAAATAAATGAGGTGGGCATGGTGGCTCACACCTGTAATCTCAGTTACTTAGGAAGCTGAGGTGGAAGGGTTGCCTGAGCCCAGGAGATTGAGGCTGTGGTGAGCCATGACTGTGCCACCGCACTCCAGCCCGGACAACAGAGTAAGATGAAGAAGAGGAAACATCCTGAAAACCAGAGCACTGCCTTGCAATGCCTGGTCAGTCTGAGGCAGAATGGCTCACATCATGATTTTCCAGGTGATTTCCTGCCCAAACAGTAGCCTGACATTTCTTCTTAAAATAGCTTTACTCATTTATTTTTATTATGACAGGAGCAATGCGCGGCCATTGTAGAAACATTAGAAATGCAGATAACCAGAGAGGAAAAAAGAAAACTTGTCATCATCCCACACTCCCAGGGACCTTTAAAAGCAAACAGTGTGTTCCGGAGGTGCAGTCTTCCCACTAAGTGGTCTGAACTAGCTTTGACTTTTCCAGCAGGAAGTCATGGTGGAATATTTTATTTTTTAGTCCCCCATATTTAGAAAGTTACTGAATGGGTCTATTCTTTGTCTGGCCTTTCTGAGGGTCTTTATTAAATTGTGAACTTTCTGACTATTTCAGGAAATTTATAGAAAAGGGCAGAGTCTGAGAAGTTGCTGTCTCAAACAGCTTAGTCGTATGCATATCTCTTAGAGTCTTACACAGACATGAAAGAGAAGATACTTCTCTTCGTTTGAACTCGTATATACAATTCCACCTTATTTTGTAAATAAAAGGGAGCCAATCTTTCTGAAATATAGGGTTGAGAAAGTGTGTTCAGCCCCACAGATCCTCACTTAGACACACCTGTGGGTTTACTCATGCTCATTATAGAAACCACTTGAAAATGCCCCAAGGTTGGGTTGTCTCCAAGACATCAGATGGGTACCTTAGGCTTCGGGCTAGAACTGACTGTAGGCTGGGATTCAGCATTGTCCAAGTCCCTGTGGGGATCTGACTGTAGGATGCAGGCCAACGCTGTAATTAGAAACCAGGCATTACTTCAGAAAGGGGTGCTATTCTCTCTGCTCCCAGCACCCACCCCATCTCCATTATTTCTCTATGGAGTCTACACAATGCAGCTGACACCATGGGCCATAATAAGCCTAACCATTCATATTTAATGGATAATTCCTGTTAAAGAACATAGGAGCCCCTGAATGCCTAGGAAAGAAGGAGTGAATGGGAGTGGGAAGTTCACCAATGATAGAGGTCAAAGCATACTGGTTCTGAGGTCTAGACTGTCTGAATTCGAACCCCAGCTCCATCCTTCCAGGCAAGATGATCTTGGGCAAGACCCTTAACTTCTTTAGATCTCATTTTCTACATGGATACAAGAATGCTAGTAACAGTAGCTACCCACTTCATAGTGTTGTCTGCTGGGAATGAGAAAGGCAATAAAAGGGTCACACATTTAGCACCGTATACTATGGAAGCATTAGCTGTTGTGTCATAAGGGGAGGGGGTACAGACGGGAAGCTGGGAACTTTGAACATACTTCTCTTCACAGCTCACCTGCCTGTGTCACCCATATTTACAGAGTTCTGACTGCTCAATTCAGGTCAGACTTTCAGCATCAGACCGACTCTGTGAGAACAGAGGGGTATAGCTTTCAGTCAAGTTAATTTTTTTCTTTTTTTTTTTTTTGAGTTGGAGTCTCACTCTGTCACTCAGACTGGAGTGCAGTGGCCGCTCCTGGCCACTGCAGCCTCGATCTGCTGGGCTCCAGTGATCCTTCCGCCTCAACCTTCCAAACAGCTGGAACTACAGGTGCGTGCTACCTTGCCCGGCTCATTTTTGATTTATTGTAGAGATGAGGTCTTGCCAAGTTGCCCAGGAGGGTCTCGAACCCGCGGGCTCAGGCAATCCACTTACCTCGGCCTCCCAAAGTGCTGGGATTACAGGCTGAGCCACCGAGCCCGGCCTAATTTTTTTCTTAACTATGTGTGTGTGTGTGTGTGTGTGTGTGTGTGTGTGTGTGTGTGTGTGTGTGTGTGTACCCATATATGCATATATATACAGAACAGCTATGGATTTACAGAAAATTGAGAATATAAAATAGAGAATTCCTATATATATCACACTCGCTTTCTCCTATTATCAGCATAAGCCCAAAGTGCTAGGCATACAGGCTTGAGCTACGGCACCCAGCCTAATGTCCTTTTTCTGCTCCAGGATTCCATCCTGGACACCACATTATATTTGGTTGTGACGTCTCCTCAGACATGTCTCTTGGCTGTTACATTTTCTCAGACTGGCCATATTTTTGATGACCTCAATGACAGTGTTGAGGAATAGTGGTCAGGGGTTTTGTAGACCATCCCTCAACTGGAGTCTGACACTTTTCTCATCATTAGACTGAGGTTATGTGTTTGGGGCGGAAGACCACAGAGGTAAGTGCCATTTTCCTTTCATTGTATCAAGAACACATGCTACCTACATGACTTATCACTGTGGAGGTTAATCTTGAGCACCAGGCTCAAGTCGTGCTGACCAGTGTTCTCCACTGTCACTCGACTCTCACCCACCTCTTTTCCTATCGTACTCTTTGGAAGGAAGACGCTGTGCGCTGCTACGCGGAAGGAGTGGGTGTTATCCTGTACCTCCTCGAGGGCAGAATGTCTACACAAATTATTTGAAATTTTTTTGTATCAGAGATTTGTCTTTTCTCCTCAAGTAATTTCCAGTCTAGTCTTTGCTTGAATGAACTAGTCTAAAGCCAACTTCTTTCAAATTGATGGAATTTTCTGTAATTAAGTATTAATATTTGGAGTGTTCTTAAGCTGGACATGGGGGAAATATGACAAAACTAGATTGCTAAAACCTGACTTCATCTTCTAGTTGAGCGTCATGACTGGCAGATCTGGAGTTAGTAATTCCTTGCTAACCCTATATGGAAAGGCCTAAAAAATGAATAAGGAATTAAAAATAAAATGAGTGGGATGGTCAAAACCAATAGAAATGAATTGCTATGAGCCCAATGGAAAAGCATCCTTTGGCAAGTTCAAACTGGTTGCCTCAGCATGCTCTGAAGATGTGATTTCAGTGTTCCAGCCACTGGGCACCTTTTGTAGACATAAACCCTGTCCTTTCTTAAAAAAAAAAAAAGGTATCTCTATGCCACTCCTCAAACACACATATTTGTATTGTCTTAGCATTAACATGCTCTTAAAAATCCCACCCTCCACACATACCAAACAACTTCAGAATAAAAGCCACGTCTAGAATAATTAGAATAACTTATTGGGTAGCTAAAAATTCACTCAAATTTTTCTTGGAGAGACTCATTTTCAAACTAAAAAGTATGTTTGGGGTTGCTCATGTGAAAGAAAATGGAAGATTATTGGATTGGGTTTCTACATCTGTTCGGTCAGATCAAACTTTAGCCACCATTGTCTTCATTCTACTAGATACATATTTTTTTTTAATTGAAAGCAATTCAGTGTTTGCTTCCAATGCATGGACTTATAAAGATAGGCTAATGTTTGTATATTTCTCCAAAGTTCACCTCCAGACAGGAAGACCTCTAATGTGCCAGCAGGTTCCTTGCACCCCTCCTTGGGTCAGCACAGCAGCATTCCACGGCTCTTACACATCTCCTTGGAAACCCACCCAATGCATGGTACACAGCAGCCTGCATTCCCCAGCGGTGGAGGCCTTGATTCCTGTCTTATCCTGTTCTGCTGTGTGCTTTTCACACACAGCTGAGGACTGGCCTTCATTTAGACCTATTATCTCAGGCCATTAAAATGAGCAGAAGGAAAAATTTATTTATTTATTTATTTTGAGTTGGAGTCTCACTCTGTCACCCAGACTGGAGTGCAGTGGCCGCTCCCGGCTACTGCAGTCTCGACCTGCTGGGCTCTGGCGATCCTTCCGCCTCAGCCTTCCAAGTAGACGGAATTACAGGTGCGCGCTACCATGCCTGGCTGATTTTTTTGATTTACTCTAGAGATGAGGTCTCGCTGCCCAGGCGGGTCTCGAACCCGCGGGCTCAGGCAATCCACTCACCTCAGCCTCCCAAAGGCGCGGGATTACAGGCTGAGCCACAGCAGTTGAGCCAGCTCAGAGCCTCCTCAGTTTCCCACTTCCTGTAAATGCAGCAAATGGAGAACTGCCTTGATTCCATAGTAAATTCAAGGAAGATGTTGGTGTTAAATGTGGTTTCTGGTCAACTAAACCCTTACTAACAATTTTTTCTAGAATGTGGCACTTCACTTTCCTTTGACAAATTAGGTCTTCTCACTGTGTCACCCATATTATCTAAAGCATGCTTATTATCATCTTTCTGGAATATTTTGGGTCTTGTTCCTTCTTAACCATTATTTTTGTTCTTTAGCACTATAGTTATTATAGACAATGTAGGCCAAAATTTTTTTGGACACCCCTTGCCCTCACTTGGATATCTTGAATGGTTCTTTGTCTTCAATTTTAAATGAGATTCTTGAGATGGCCTTATATTCATGAGATATTGTTCTTCTCAATTAACTCAATTGCTGGGAGGAAAAAAATCCAGCCAAATTAAGGGTTTTGATTAAGGTATTGTGGGTATATACTTTCTAAATTCTTTGCTTGGAGAGGTACACTTATAAGAATGCAAAGCTAGCTGGGCGCAGTGGCTCAGGCTTATAATCCCAGCACTTTGGGAGGCAGAGGTGAGAGGATTGCTTGAGCCCAAAGTTCAAGACCAGCCTGGGCAACAGGGTGAGACCTTGTCTCTACAATGAATCAAAAAATTAGCTGGACGTGGTGGTGCACACCTGCAGTTCTTCTTGGAAGGCTGATGTGGAAGGGCTGCCTGAGCCCAGCAGGTAGGGGCTGTGGTGACCATAATCATGCTACTGCACTCCAGCCAGGGTGACAGAGTGAGACTCCAACTCAACAAAAAAGAGAAGAAAAAGAATACAAAACTGCAATGCACATGGTTACCATGAAAGGAAATACTGTAATCTGATATTTGGTTAGAGTAAATCAAATATCCCTATTTAAACCATTGGCTTTGTAGAAATTACTCAAATACACTTCATCAACCCCAAGTACGTATGCTGGTGTTCATCTGGAAATCAAACCCACCCTTTTGCATCAAAGAGTCTTAACAAGCGTCCGTCATGTGTCTGGGTGCAGGATGCAGAGAGCCAAGGCATCTATGAGTCACCATGTGTCATTCATGGCGGATGCGCTTTTAGTGAACAAAGATTTCAACAGACTTTATGTGAAAAATAAACCTTCAGGACAATTTACTGAAACAGCTTCTACTGGAACAGGATTGAAAGAGAGAAAATTGTGACTACTCACTTGCATGGTCACATCAAGATGGTGTCATTCCAAGTAAAGAACAGTGCCTCTTTCAGAACTCAGTTTCAAGCACCCAATCTCTAGTGACCTCCTCAGATGGCTTAAGCTCAGTCTCTATGGCACCAGACGTTAATAACTCCTCGACCCACTGGGGCCTACAATCCACTGAACCTGCCTCCCAGGCACTCCTTGGATCCTCTGTCACCATCGCGGCCCTCCTCAGCCATGTGATATCTTAAGGTCAGTCATCAGAATTCATCCTCCACACATGTCTACTCTAAACTCATGTCCATTAACCTCAAGAGTAGTCATCATACTACCTGGCCATCAGCCTCCTTTCTCTTAGTCCAATGGCTTTTCTGTTTGAGAAGACTTTTACATTTTCCATTTTTCTTCACATCTTCCACATCTCCTCCCCATGTCACTCTCTGCTGATGACCTATTTCTTAAGACGCTGAGAAAACAGAAGCACTCAGAAGAGAACCTCTACTGCCAGCAACCTCCCTCACCTCCACCGTGAGGGCCACATACCCCAATGTAAGGCCAGCAGAAGAGATGTCCCTTGCTCTAGTCAAGGATAGCACTTGGGGATTCTCCACCCGCATCACGGATATTTCTCTCTTCTGGATATTTCTTATCTGCCTACAAACATGCTGGTGATTTTCCCATCTTAACACCAAACAGGAGGGTGCGGTGGCTCAATCCTGTAATCCCAACAATTTGGGAAGCCGAGGTGAAGGGATTGCCTGAGTCCATGGGTTCAAGAACAGCCTGGGCAACTTGGCGAGACCTCATCTCTACAATAAATCAAAAAATTAGCTGGGCGTGGTAGTGTGTGCCTGCAGTTTGGCTACTTGGAAGGCTGAGGTGAAAGGATCGCCGGAGCCCAGCAGGTCCAAGCTGGGGTGGCGGTGAGGATGCCACTGCACTCCAGCCTGGGCAACAGAGTGAGACTCCAACTAAAAACAAAAACAAAAACAGTTCCCTTGAGCCCATGCTATACTTTAGCTTTTGCCCATCTTCCTGCTGCAATTAGGTTTCCAGAATCATTTCCAACCACTGCAATTAGGTCCTTGCCTCCACTACTCCACTGAATCAACCAACACCAAGGCCTTCCATATTGTAAACCCAGGGGCCAATTCTCAGTCTTCGTCTTCTTGGATCTATCAGCATCATTTGACATAACTGATTATTCTTTTCTACTTAAAACAAGTTTTTTTTTCTTGGTTTCCAGGACATCGTGCTCATGTGGCTTCTCTCCTGCCTCACAGATGACCCCTTTACAGTCTACTTTGCTCATTCCTCCACTTTTCCCTGACCTCTTAACACAGAAGTGCCCCCTAACGTAGAAGCCACCCGAGGCTCCAGCCCTGGACCTCATCTCTTTTCTGTCTATGCTCACTCCCTAGGTTTTTCTACCTAGTTTCAAAGCCTTAAGCATATCTGCTGATAACTCTCAAATTTACATTTCCAGCCTGCTTGCACAGCTCTCCTGAACTCCAAGCTCCTGTATCCAACCACCCATCTGAATCTCCATTTGGATGGGTCAACATCCCCGATGTACTACGTACAAAGCTGAACTCCCGACATTCTTCCGCTGAGACCTCTTCTGCCTCAATCTTCCCCGTCCTTTTGGTTGTTCAGTCCAAGCATTTTTAAGTCATTATTGACTCTTTTTCTTGCAACCTCATTCTATCTTCAGATCATAATCAGAGCTGGACCAATTCTCATCATCTCCACTATGGTCACCATGACCCAAGCCCCCTTGTCTTTTGTGTGAATTATCGTCATAGCAACCTGTCTCATCTCCCTACTTTTGCCTTGCCCCTTGGCCTACCTTAACACAACTGCCCAACGACTCCCATTACAGTGTAACTCAGGCCATATCACTCCTTGTTATAGAGGCTTCCAGTGGCATTCCATCTCACCGAGTGAAAGCCAACGTCCTTGTAATGGTCTCCAAATCCTACACTCTATGCCTTGCCTCCCACCCCAGTTGCTCTCTTTCCTGGGCAGTCCCAGCCACATGTCCACTTCCACATCAGGACCTTCCCCCCTCTCTGGACCTCCCCACCTCACTTCCACATCTGGACCTCCCCACCCTCTCTGGTGCCTCTTTCCCAACCAAAAGGATGGGGAAGACTGAGGCAGAAGAGGTCTCAGCAGAGGAATGTCAGGAGTTCAACTTTGTACGTAGCACATCGTGGATGTCGACCCATCCAAATGGAGATTCAGATGGGTGTTTGGATACAGGGCTTGGGGTTCAGGAGAGCTGTGCAAGCAGGCTGGAAATGTAAATTTGAGAGTTATCAGCAGATATGCTTAAGGCTTTGAAACTAGTAGAAAAACCTAGGGAGTGAGCATAGACAGAATGGTCTCACTCAAACACCTACCCTGGTGTTTGGTCCTCACTCAAACACCATTTCCCTGGTGAGGCTTTCTTACATTTGCAAGCTCACCCCACCCCCAAACACTTGCTTTCTCCCTTCTCTGCTTTATTCTTCTTCCTAGAACTTTCTACCCTTCTAGACATTGGTGTGCAACTTCAGATAGTATAACATGGAGGTTGAGATGCAGGTAGGTTCTGGGGTCAATTTGTCTGAGCTCAAGGCGCAACTGTGTCATGTAACAGGTATTCAAGATAGAATCTCCCTGTTCATTTTTTTCATCTATAGAATGGGAATGATAATAGAACCCACTTCGGCAAGTTGTTGGCTTAATATTTGTAAAATGCTTAGAACAGCATCTGGACTATATTAAGCACTCCATCAACATGATTAGGTAACACTTTTGCATATTTCATCTATCTTTTGTTTATTATGCCTTCCCCTGCTGGAATGTAAGTTTCATAAGTGGAGGGTTTCTTGTCTATTCTGTGCACTGCTGTAGCCATCACATAGGACAGAGCCTCACCCAGAGACGGTTCCTATGATATAATTATAGAATGGCAGGTCATTATAGTTTCTCAGGTACTCAAGAGTCAGTAAAGAAAACTTGCTAAATTTTTTCTTAATTTAATGATGTGCCCATGAACAAAACCTGGAGTTCCTTCATTGCAGACATTGGTGCTGGCCTAGATACATTTGTTACTTATCCACAGGTGGCAAGCCTTGCTCCTGGGTTATTTCAGCAAGTCACAGAACAGACGCTCAGCATGCTAGGAGGCCATGCACTGGTCCTATTTTAGTACTAGATCAGTAGCTATCAAAATCATTTTTCAGTTGGGTCTGGTGGCTCACATCTCTAATTCCAGCACTCTGGGAGGCTGAGGTAGAAGGATCACTTAAGCCAGGAGTTGGAGACCAACCTAGGCGACATAGTGAGACCTTGTCTCTCTTAAAAAAAGAAAAAAAAACTGGAGTTGGTGGCTCAGCCTGTAATCCCGCTCCTTGGGAGGCTGAGCTGAGTGGATTGCCTGAGCCTGCGGGTTCGAGACCCGCCTGGGCAACTTGGTGAGACCTCATCTCTACAACAAAACAAAAAATTAGCCGGGTGTGGTATCGCGCGCCTGTATTTCCAGCTCCTTGGAATGCTGAGGCG